>NW_028248405.1:0-179000 GCF_964263255.1 Lissotriton vulgaris | reverse complement strand
CAAGATTTATGGAATGGTTAAAAGTGCATGAAAATGGCCAATTTACTCACTCTGAGTTCTCAAAAAGGGTTTCTTCACCCCGGGAAGTTAATTAAATACCATTTGGAGGCATTTAATGTTCGAGCAAAAACTGCTGATTTTCGACAAAAGAGATAACACCCCCCCATTACGTCATGCTTCAGAAATGTGGAAAATGGTCTGTTTTCAAATGATTTATTTTTGAACGTCAGTTCACATTTGTAGGTGGATCATCAGTGTTAGAGCTAAAATTAGCATGTTTAAAGTGATTTTCATGCTTCCAGGGGCTCGGGAAGTGAATTAAATACTATTTGGAGGCATTTAATGTTTAAGCAAAAACAGCTGATTTTTGACAAAAGAGATAACACCCCCCCATTACTTCATGCTTCAGAAATGTGGAAAATGGTCCGTTTTCAAATGTTTTATTTTTGAACGTCAGTTCACATTTGTAGGTGGATCATCAGTGTTAGAGCTAAAATTAGCATGTTTAAAGTGATTTTCATGCTTCCAGGGGCTCGGGAAGTGAATTAAATACTATTTGGAGGCATTTAATGTTCAAGCAAAAACAGCTGATTTTTGACAAAAGAGATAACACCCCCCCCCCATTACGTCATGCTTCAGAAATGTGGAAAATGGTCCGTTTTCAAATGTTTTATTTTTGAACGTCAGTTCACATTTGTAGGTGGATCATCAGTGTTAGAGCTAAAATTAGCATGTTTAAAGTGATTTTCATGCTTTCAGGGGCCATAAACACAAGATTTATGGAATGGTTAAAAGTGCATGAAAATGGCCAATTTACTCACTCTGAGTTCTCAAAAAGGGTTTCTTCACCCCGGGAAGTTAATTAAATACCATTTGGAGGCATTTAATGTTCGAGCAAAAACGGCTGATTTTCGACAAAAGAGATAACACCCCCCCATTACGTCATGCTTCAGAAATGTGGAAAATGGTCCGTTTTCAAATGTTTTATTTTTGAACATCAGTTCACATTTGTAGGTGGATCATCAGTGTTAGAGCTAAAATTAGCATGTTTAAAGTGATTTTCATGCTTCCAGGGGCTCGGGAAGTGAATTAAATACTATTTGGAGGCATTTAATGTTCAATCAAAAACAGCTGATTTTTGACAAAAGAGATAACACCCCCCATTACGTCATGCTTCAGAAATGTGGAAAATGGTCCGTTTTCAAATGCTTTATTTTTGAACGTCAGTTCACATTTGTAGGTGGATCATCAGTGTTAGAGCTAAAATTAGCATGTTTAAAGTGATTTTCATGCTTCCAGGGGCTCGGGAAGTGAATTAAATACTATTTGGAGGCATTTACTGTTCAATCAAAAACAGCTGATTTTTGACAAAAGAGATAACACCCCCCCATTACGTCATGCTTCAGAAATGTGGAAAATGGTCCGTTTTCAAATGCTTTATTTTTGAACGTCAGTTCACATTTGTAGGTGGATCATCAGTGTTAGAGCTAAAATTAGCATGTTTAAAGTGATTTTCATGCTTCCAGGGGCCCTAAACACAAGTTTTATGGAATGGTTAAAAGTGCATGAAAATGGCCAATTTACTCACTCTGAGTTCTCAAAAAGGGTTTCTTCACCCCGGGAAGTTAATTAAATACCATTTGGAGGCATTTAATGTTCGAGCAAAAACGGCTGATTTTCGACAAAAGAGATAACACCCCCCCATTACGTCATGCTTCAGAAATGTGGAAAATGGTCCGTTTTCAAATGTTTTATTTTTGAACGTCAGTTCACATTTGTAGGTGGATCATCAGTGTTAGAGCTAAAATTAGCATGTTTAAAGTGATTTTCATGCTTCCAGGGGCTCTTGAAGTGAATTAAATACTATTTGGAGGCATTTAATGTTCAATCAAAAACCGCTGATTTTTTACAAAAGAGATAACACCCCCCCATTACGTCATGCTTCAGAAATGTGGAAAATGGTCCGTTTTCAAATGTTTTATTTTTGAACGTCAGTTCACATTTGTAGGTGGATCATCAGTGTTAGAGCTAAAATTAGCATGTTTAAAGTGATTTTCATGCTTCCAGGGGCCCTAAACACAAGATTTATGGAATGGTTAAAAGTGCATGAAAATGGCCAAGTTACTCACTCTGAGTTCTCAAAAAGTGTTTCTTCACCCCGGGAAGTTAATTAAATACCATTTGGAGGCATTTAATGTTCGAGCAGAAACGGCTGATTTTCGACAAAAGAGATAACACCCCCCCCATTAAGTCATGCTTCAGAAATGTGGAAAATGGTCCGTTTTCAAATGTTTTATTTTGGAACGTCAGTTCACATTTGTAGGTGGATCATCAGTGTTAGAGCTAAAATTAGCATGTTTATAGTGATGTTCATGCTTCCAGGGGCTCGGGAAGTGAATTAAATACTATTTGGAGGCATTTAATGTTCAATCAAAAACAGCTGATTTTTGACAAAAGAGATAACACCCCCCCATTACGTCATGCTTCAGAAATGTGGAAAATGGTCCGTTTTAAAATGTTTTATTTTTGAATGTCAGTTCACATTTGTAGGTGGATCATCAGTGTTGGAGCTAAAATTAGCATGTTTAAAGTGATTTTCATGCTTCCAGGGGCCCTAAACACAAGATTTATGGAATGGTTAAAAGTGCATGAAAATGGCCAATTTACTCACTCTGAGTTCTCAAAAAGGGTTTCTTCACCCCGGGAAGTTAATTAAATACCATTTAGAGGCATTTAATGTTCGAGCAAAAACGGCTGATTTTCGACAAAAGAGATAACACCCCCCCATTACGTCATGCTTCAGAAATGTGGAAAATGGTCCGTTTTCAAATGTTTTATTTTTGAACGTCAGTTCACATTTGTAGGTGGATCATCAGTGTTAGAGCTAAAATTAGCATGTTTAAAGTGATTTTCATGCTTCCAGGGGCCCTAAACACAAGATTTATGGAATGGTTAAAAGTGCATGAAAATGGCCAATTTACTCACTCTGAGTTCTCAAAAAGGGTTTCTTCACCCCGGGAAGTTAATTAAATACCATTTGGAGGCATTTAATGTTCGAGCAAAAACGGCTGATTTTCGACAAAAGAGATAACACCCCCCCGTTACGTCATGCTTCAGAAATGTGGAAAATGGTCCGTTTTCAAATGTTTTATTTTTGAACATCAGTTCACATTTGTAGGTGGATCATCAGTGTTAGAGCTAAAATTTGCATGTTTAAAGTGATTTTCATGCTTCCAGGGGCTCGGGAAGTGAATTAAATACTATTTGGAGGCATTTAATGTTCAATCAAAAACAGCTGATTTTTGACAAAAGAGATAACACCCCCCCCATTACGTCATGCTTCAGAAATGTGGAAAATGGTCCGTTTTTAAATGTTTTATTTTTTAACGTCAGTTCACATTTGTAGGTGGATCATCAGTGTTAGAGCTAAAATTAGCATGTTTAAAGTGATTTTCATGCTTCCAGGGGCCCTAAACACAAGATTTATGGAATGGTTAAAAGTGCATGAAAATGGCCAATTTACTCACTCTGAGTTCTCAAAAAGGGTTTCTTCACCCCGGGAAGTTAATTAAATACCATTTGGAGGCATTTAATGTTCGAGCAAAAACGGCTGATTTTCGACAAAAGAGATACCACCCCCCCATTACGTCATGCTTCAGAAATGTGGAAAATGGTCCGTTTTCAAATGTTTTATTTTTGAACGTCAGTTCACATTTGTAGGTGGATCATCAGTGTTAGAGCTAAAATTAGCATGTTTAAAGTGATTTTCATGCTTCCAGGGGCTCGGGAAGTGAATTAAATACTATTTGGAGGCATTTAATGTTCAATCAAAAACATCTGATTTTTGTTAAAAGAAATAACACCCCCCCATTACGTCATGCTTCAGAAATGTGGAAAATGGTCCGTTTTCAAATGTTTTATTTTTGAACGTCAGTTCACATTTGTAGGTGGATCATCAGTGTTAGAGCTAAAATTAGCATGTTTAAAGTGATTTTCATGCTTCCAGGGGCCCTAAACACAAGATTTATGGAATGGTTAAAAGTGCATGAAAATGGCCAATTTACTCACTCTGAGTTCTCAAAACGTGTTTCTTTACCCCGGGAAGTTAATTAAATACCATTTGGAGGCATTTAATGTTCGAGCAGAAACGGCTGATTTTCGACAAAAGAGATAACACCCCCCCCATTAAGTCATGCTTCAGAAATGTGGAAAATGGTCCGTTTTCAAATGTTTTATTTTTGAACATCAGTTCACATTTGTAGGTGGATCATCAGTGTTAGAGCTAAAATTAGCATGTTTAAAGTGATTTTCATGCTTCCAGGGGCTCGGGAAGTGAATTAAATACTATTTGGAGGCATTTAATGTTCAATCAAAAACAGCTGATTTTTGACAAAAGAGATAACACCCCCCCATTACGTCATGCTTCAGAAATGTGGAAAATGGTCCGTTTTCAAATGTTTTATTTTTTAACGTCAGTTCACATTTGTAGGTGGATCATCAGTGTTAGAGCTAAAATTAGCATGTTTAAAGTGATTTTCATGCTTCCAGGGGCCCTAAACACAAGATTTATGGAATGGTTAAAAGTGCATGAAAATGGCCAATTTACTCACTCTGAGTTCTCAAAAAGGGTTTCTTCACCCCGGGAAGTTAATTAAATACCATTTGGAGGCATTTAATGTTCGAGCAAAAACGGCTGATTTTCGACAAAAGAGATAACACCCCCCCATTACGTCATGCTTCAGAAATGTGGAAAATGGTCCGTTTTCAAATGTTTTATTTTTGAACGTCAGTTCACATTTGTAGGTGGATCATCAGTGTTAGAGCTAAAATTAGCATGTTTAAAGTGATTTTCATGCTTCCAGGGGCCCTAAACACAAGATATATGGAATGGTTAAAAGTGCATGAAAATGGCCAATTTACTCACTCTGAGTTCTCAAAAAGGGTTTCTTCACCCCGGGAAGTTAATTAAATACCATTTGGAGGCATTTAATGTTCGAGCAAAAACGGCTGATTTTCGACAAAAGAGATAACACCCCCCCATTACGTCATGCTTCAGAAATGTGGAAAATGGTCCGTTTTCAAATGTTTTATTTTTGAACATCAGTTCACATTTGTAGGTGGATCATCAGTGTTAGAGCTAAAATTAGCATGTTTAAAGTGATTTTCATGCTTCCAGGGGCTCGGGAAGTGAATTAAATACTATTTGGAGGCATTTAATGTTCAATCAAAAACAGCTGATTTTTGACAAAAGAGATAACACCCCCCCATTACGTCATGCTTCAGAAATGTGGAAAATGGTCCGTTTTCAAATGTTTTATTTTTTAACGTCAGTTCACATTTGTAGGTGGATCATCAGTGTTAGAGCTAAAATTAGCATGTTTAAAGTGATTTTCATGCTTCCAGGGGCCCTAAACACAAGATTTATGAAATGGTTAAAAGTGCATGAAAATGGCCAATTTACTCACTCTGAGTTCTCAAAAAGGGTTTCTTCACCCCGGGAAGTTAATTAAATACCATTTGGAGGCATTTAATGTTCGAGCAAAAACGGCTGATTTTCGACAAAAGAGATAACACCCCCCCATTACGTCATGCTTCAGAAATGTGGAAAATCGTCCGTTTTCAAATGTTTTATTTTTGAACATCAGTTCACATTTGTAGGTGGATCATCAGTGTTAGAGCTAAAATTAGCATGTTTAAAGTGATTTTCATGCTTCCAGGGGCTCGGGAAGTGAATTAAATACTATTTAGAGGCATTTAATGTTCAATCAAAAACAGCTGATTTTTGACAAAAGAGATAACACCCCCCCATTACGTCATGCTTCAGAAATGTGGAAAATGGTCCGTTTTCAAATATTTTATTTTTTAACGTCAGTTCACATTTGTAGGTGGATCATCAGTGTTAGAGCTAAAATTAGCATGTTTAAAGTGATTTTCATGCTTCCAGGGGCCCTAAACACAAGATTTATGGAATGGTTAAAAGTGCATGAAAATGGCCAATTTACTCACTCTGAGTTCTCAAAAAGGGTTTCTTCACCCCGGGAAGTTAATTAAATACCATTTGGAGGCATTTAATGTTCGAGCAAAAACGGCGGATTTTCGACAAAAGAGATAACACCCCCCCATTACGTCATGCTTCAGAAATGTGGAAAATGGTCTGTTTTCAAATGATTTATTTTTGAACGTCAGTTCACATTTGTAGGTGGATCATCAGTGTTAGAGCTAAAATTAGCATGTTTAAAGTGATTTTCATGCTTCCAGGGGCTCGGGAAGTGAATTAAATACTATTTGGAGGCATTTAATGTTTAAGCAAAAACAGCTGATTTTTGACAAAAGAGATAACACCCCCCCATTACGTCATGCCTCAGAAATGTGGAAAATGGTCCGTTTTCAAATGTTTTATTTTTGAACGTCAGTTCACATTTGTAGGTGGATCATCAGTGTTAGAGCTAAAATTAGCATGTTTAAAGTGATTTTCATGCTTCCAGGGGCTCGGGAAGTGAATTAAATACTATTTGGAGGCATTTGATGTTCAATCAAAAACAGCTGATTTTTGACAAAAGAGATAACACCCCCCATTACGTCATGCTTCAGAAATGTGGAAAATGGTCCGTTGTCAAATGTTTTATTTTTGAAAGTCAGTTCACATTTGTAGGTGGATCATCAGTGTTAGAGCTAAAATTAGCATGTTTAAAGTGATTTTCATGCTTCCAGGGGCCCTAAACACAAGATTTATGGAATGGTTAAAAGTGCATGAAAATGGCCAATTTACTCACTCTGAGTTCTCAAAAAGGGTTTCTTCACCCCGGGAAGTTAATTAAATACCATTTGGAGGCATTTAATGTTCGAGCAAAAACTGCTGATTTTCGACAAAAGAGATAACACCCCCCCATTACGTCATGCTTCAGAAATGTGGAAAATGGTCTGTTTTCAAATGATTTATTTTTGAACGTCAGTTAACATTTGTAGGTGGATCATCAGTGTTAGAGCTAAAATTAGCATGTTTAAAGTGATTTTCATGCTTCCAGGGGCTCGGGAAGTGAATTAAATACTATTTGGAGGCATTTAATGTTTAAGCAAAAACAGCTGATTTTTGACAAAAGAGATAACACCCCCCCATTACTTCATGCTTCAGAAATGTGGAAAATGGTCCGTTTTCAAATGTTTTATTTTTGAACGTCAGTTCACATTTGTAGGTGGATCATCAGTGTTAGAGCTAAAATTAGCATGTTTAAAGTGATTTTCATGCTTCCAGGGGCTCGGGAAGTGAATTAAATACTATTTGGAGGCATTTAATGTTCAAGCAAAAACAGCTGATTTTTGACAAAAGAGATAACACCCCCCCCATTACGTCATGCTTCAGAAATGTGGAAAATGGTCCGTTTTCAAATGTTTTATTTTTGAACGTCAGTTCGCATTTGTAGGTGGATCATCAGTGTTAGAGCTAAAATTAGCATGTTTAAAGTGATTTTCATGCTTTCAGGGGCCATAAACACAAGATTTATGGAATGGTTAAAAGTGCATGAAAATGGCCAATTTACTCACTCTGAGTTCTCAAAAAGGGTTTCTTCACCCCGGGAAGTTAATTAAATACCATTTGGAGGCATTTAATGTTCGAGCAAAAACGGCTGATTTTCGACAAAAGAGATAACACCCCCCCATTACGTCATGCTTCAGAAATGTGGAAAATGGTCCGTTTTCAAATGTTTTATTTTTGAACATCAGTTCACATTTGTAGGTGGATCATCAGTGTTAGAGCTAAAATTAGCATGTTTAAAGTGATTTTCATGCTTCCAGGGGCTCGGGAAGTGAATTAAATACTATTTGGAGGCATTTAATGTTCAATCAAAAACAGCTGATTTTTGACAAAAGAGATAACACCCCCCCATTACGTCATGCTTCAGAAATGTGGAAAATGGTCCGTTTTCAAATGCTTTATTTTTGAACGTCAGTTCACATTTGTAGGTGGATCATCAGTGTTAGAGCTAAAATTAGCATGTTTAAAGTGATTTTCATGCTTCCAGGGGCTCGGGAAGTGAATTAAATACTATTTGGAGGCATTTACTGTTCAATCAAAAACAGCTGATTTTTGACAAAAGAGATAACACCCCCCCATTACGTCATGCTTCAGAAATGTGGAAAATGGTCCGTTTTCAAATGCTTTATTTTTGAACGTCAGTTCACATTTGTAGGTGGATCATCAGTGTTAGAGCTAAAATTAGCATGTTTAAAGTGATTTTCATGCTTCCAGGGGCCCTAAACACAAGTTTTATGGAATGGTTAAAAGTGCATGAAAATGGCCAATTTACTCACTCTGAGTTCTCAAAAAGGGTTTCTTCACCCCGGGAAGTTAATTAAATACCATTTGGAGGCATTTAATGTTCGAGCAAAAACGGCTGATTTTCGACAAAAGAGATAACACCCCCCCATTACGTCATGCTTCAGAAATGTGGAAAATGGTCCGTTTTCAAATGTTTTATTTTTGAACGTCAGTTCACATTTGTAGGTGGATCATCAGTGTTAGAGCTAAAATTAGCATGTTTAAAGTGATTTTCATGCTTCCAGGGGCTCTTGAAGTGAATTAAATACTATTTGGAGGCATTTAATGTTCAATCAAAAACCGCTGATTTTTTACAAAAGAGATAACACCCCCCCATTACGTCATGCTTCAGAAATGTGGAAAATGGTCCGTTTTCAAATGTTTTATTTTTGAACGTCAGTTCACATTTGTAGGTGGATCATCAGTGTTAGAGCTAAAATTAGCATGTTTAAAGTGATTTTCATGCTTCCAGGGGCCCTAAACACAAGATTTATGGAATGGTTAAAAGTGCATGAAAATGGCCAAGTTACTCACTCTGAGTTCTCAAAAAGTGTTTCTTCACCCCGGGAAGTTAATTAAATACCATTTGGAGGCATTTAATGTTCGAGCAGAAACGGCTGATTTTCGACAAAAGAGATAACACCCCCCCCATTAAGTCATGCTTCAGAAATGTGGAAAATGGTCCGTTTTCAAATGTTTTATTTTGGAACGTCAGTTCACATTTGTAGGTGGATCATCAGTGTTAGAGCTAAAATTAGCATGTTTATAGTGATGTTCATGCTTCCAGGGGCTCGGGAAGTGAATTAAATACTATTTGGAGGCATTTAATGTTCAATCAAAAACAGCTGATTTTTGACAAAAGAGATAACACCCCCCCATTACGTCATGCTTCAGAAATGTGGAAAATGGTCCGTTTTAAAATGTTTTATTTTTGAATGTCAGTTCACATTTGTAGGTGGATCATCAGTGTTGGAGCTAAAATTAGCATGTTTAAAGTGATTTTCATGCTTCCAGGGGCCCTAAACACAAGATTTATGGAATGGTTAAAAGTGCATGAAAATGGCCAATTTACTCACTCTGAGTTCTCAAAAAGGGTTTCTTCACCCCGGGAAGTTAATTAAATACCATTTGGAGGCATTTAATGTTCGAGCAAAAACGGCTGATTTTCGACAAAAGAGATAACACCCCCCCATTACGTCATGCTTCAGAAATGAGGAAAATGGTCCGTTTTCAAATGTTTTATTTTTGAACGTCAGTTCACATTTGTAGGTGGACCATCAGTGTTAGAGCTAAAATTAGCATGTTTAAAGTGATTTTCATGCTTCCAGGGGCTCGGGAAGTGAATTAAATACTATTTGGAGGCATTTAATGTTCAAGCAAAAACAGCTGATTTTTGACAAAAGAGATAACACCCCCCCATTACGTCATGCTTCAGAAATGTGGAAAATGGTCCGTTTTCAAATGTTTTATTTTTGAACGTCAGTTCACATTTGTAGGTGGATCATCAGTGTTAGAGCTAAAATTAGCATGTTTAAAGTGATTTTCATGCTTCCAGGGGCCCTAAACACAAGATTTATGGAATGGTTAAAAGTGCATGAAAATGGCCAATTTACTCACTCTGAGTTCTCAAAAAGGGTTTCTTCACCCCGGGATGTTAATTAAATACCATTTGGAGGCATTTAATGTTCGAGCAAACATGGCTGATTTTCGACAAAAGAGATAACACCCCCCCATTACGTCATGCTTCAGAAATGTGGAAAATGGTCCATTTTCAAATGTTTTATTTTTGAACATCAGTTCACATTTGTAGGTGGATCATCAGTGTTAGAGCTAAAATTAGCATGTTTAAAGTGATTTTCATGCTTCCAGGGGCTCGGGAAGTGAATTAAATACTATTTGGAGGCATTTAATGTTCAATCAAAAACAGCTGATTTTTGACAAAAGAGATAACACCCCCCCATTACGTCATGCTTCAGAAATGTGGAAAATGGTCCGTTTTCAAATGTTTTATTTTTGAAAGTCAGTTCACATTTGTAGGTGGATCATCAGTGTTAGAGCTAAAATTAGCATGTTTAAAGTGATTTTCATGCTTCCAGGGGCCCTAAACACAAGATTTATGGAATGGTTAAAAGTGCATGAAAATGGCCAATTTACTCACTCTGAGTTCTCAAAAAGGGTTTCTTCACCCCGGGAAGTTAATTAAATACCATTTGGAGGCATTTAATGTTCGAGCAAAAACGGCTGATTTTCGACAAAAGAGATAACACCCCCCCATTACGTCATGCTTCAGAAATGTGGAAAATGGTCCGTTTTCAAATGTTTTATTTTTGAACATCAGTTCACATTTGTAGGTGGATCATCAGTGTTAGAGCTAAAATTAGCATGTTTAAAGTGATTTTCATGCTTCCAGGGGCTCGGGAAGTGAATTAAATACTATTTGGAGGCATTTAATGTTCAATCAAAGACAGCTGATTTTTGACAAAAGAGATAACACCCCCCCATTACGTCATGCTTCAGAAATGTGGAAAATGGTCCGTTTTCAAATGTTTTATTTTTTAACGTCAGTTCACATTTGTAGGTGGATCATCAGTGTTAGAGCTAAAATTAGCATGTTTAAAGTGATTTTCATGCTTCCAGGGGCCCTAAACACAAGATTTATGGAATGGTTAAAAGTGCATGAAAATGGCCAATTTACTCACTCTGAGTTCTCAAAAAGGGTTTCTTCACCCCGGGAAGTTAATTAAATACCATTTGGAGGCATTTAATGTTCGAGCAAAAATGGCTGATTTTCGACAAAAGAGATAACACCCCCCCATTACGTCATGCTTCAGAAATGTGGAAAATGGTCCGTTTTCAAATGTTTTATTTTTGAACGTCAGTTCACATTTGTAGGTGGATCATCAGTGTTAGAGCTAAAATTAGCATGTTTAAAGTGATTTTCATGCTTCCAGGGGCCCTAAACACAATATTTATGGAATGGTTAAAAGTGCATGAAAATGGCCAATTTACTCACTCTGAGTTCTCAAAAAGGGTTTCTTCACCCCGGGAAGTTAATTAAATACCATTTGGAGGCATTTAATGTTCGAGCAAAAACGGCTGATTTTCGACAAAAGAGATAACACCCCCCCGTTACGTCATGCTTCAGAAATGTGGAAAATGGTCCGTTTTCAAATGTTTTATTTTTGAACATCAGTTCACATTTGTAGGTGGATCATCAGTGTTAGAGCTAAAATTTGCATGTTTAAAGTGATTTTCATGCTTCCAGGGGCTCAGGAAGTGAATTAAATACTATTTGGAGGCATTTAATGTTCAATCAAAAACAGCTGATTTTTGACAAAAGAGATAACACCCCCCCCATTACGTCATGCTTCAGAAATGTGGAAAATGGTCCGTTTTCAAATGTTTTATTTTTGAACGTCAGTTCACATTTGTAGGTGGATCATCAGTGTTAGAGCTAAAATTAGCATGTTTAAAGTGATTTTCATGCTTCCAGGGGCCCTAAACACAAGATTTATGGAATGGTTAAAAGTGCATGAAAATGGCCAATTTACTCACTCTGAGTTCTCAAAAAGGGTTTCTTCACCCCGGGATGTTAATTAAATACCATTTGGAGGCATTTAATGTTCGAGCAAACATGGCTGATTTTCGACAAAAGAGATAACACCCCCCCATTACGTCATGCTTCAGAAATGTGGAAAATGGTCCATTTTCAAATGTTTTATTTTTGAACATCAGTTCACATTTGTAGGTGGATCATCAGTGTTAGAGCTAAAATTAGCATGTTTAAAGTGATTTTCATGCTTCCAGGGGCTCGGGAAGTGAATTAAATACTATTTGGAGGCATTTAATGTTCAATCAAAAACAGCTGATTTTTGACAAAAGAGATAACACCCCCCCATTACGTCATGCTTCAGAAATGTGGAAAATGGTCCGTTTTCAAATGTTTTATTTTTTAACGTCAGTTCACATTTGTAGGTGGATCATCAGTGTTAGAGCTAAAATTAGCATGTTTAAAGTGATTTTCATGCTTCCAGGGGCCCTAAACACAAGATTTATGGAATGGTTAAAAGTGCATGAAAATGGCCAATTTACTCACTCTGAGTTCTCAAAAAGGGTTTCTTCACCCCGGGAAGTTAATTAAATACCATTTGGAGGCATTTAATGTTCGAGCAAAAACGGCTGATTTTCGACAAAAGAGATAACACCCCCCCATTACGTCATGCTTCAGAAATGTGGAAAATGGTCCGTTTTCAAATGTTTTATTTTTGAACGTCAGTTCACATTTGTAGGTGGATCATCAGTGTTAGAGCTAAAATTAGCATGTTTAAAGTGATTTTCATGCTTCCAGGGGCCCTAAACACAAGATATATGGAATGGTTAAAAGTGCATGAAAATGGCCAATTTACTCACTCTGAGTTCTCAAAAAGGGTTTCTTCACCCCGGGAAGTTAATTAAATACCATTTGGAGGCATTTAATGTTCGAGCAAAAACGGCTGATTTTCGACAAAAGAGATAACACCCCCCCATTACGTCATGCTTCAGAAATGTGGAAAATGGTCCGTTTTCAAATGTTTTATTTTTGAACATCAGTTCACATTTGTAGGTGGATCATCAGTGTTAGAGCTAAAATTAGCATGTTTAAAGTGATTTTCATGCTTCCAGGGGCTCGGGAAGTGAATTAAATACTATTTGGAGGCATTTAATGTTCAATCAAAAACAGCTGATTTTTGACAAAAGAGATAACACCCCCCCATTACGTCATGCTTCAGAAATGTGGAAAATGGTCCGTTTTCAAATGTTTTATTTTTTAACGTCAGTTCACATTTGTAGGTGGATCATCAGTGTTAGAGCTAAAATTAGCATGTTTAAAGTGATTTTCATGCTTCCAGGGGCCCTAAACACAAGATTTATGGAATGGTTAAAAGTGCATGAAAATGGCCAATTTACTCACTCTGAGTTCTCAAAAAGGGTTTCTTCACCCCGGGAAGTTAATTAAATACCATTTGGAGGCATTTAATGTTCGAGCAAAAACGGCTGATTTTCGACAAAAGAGATAACACCCCCCCATTACGTCATGCTTCAGAAATGTGGAAAATCGTCCGTTTTCAAATGTTTTATTTTTGAACATCAGTTCACATTTGTAGGTGGATCATCAGTGTTAGAGCTAAAATTAGCATGTTTAAAGTGATTTTCATGCTTCCAGGGGCTCGGGAAGTGAATTAAATACTATTTAGAGGCATTTAATGTTCAATCAAAAACAGCTGATTTTTGACAAAAGAGATAACACCCCCCCATTACGTCATGCTTCAGAAATGTGGAAAATGGTCCGTTTTCAAATATTTTATTTTTTAACGTCAGTTCACATTTGTAGGTGGATCATCAGTGTTAGAGCTAAAATTAGCATGTTTAAAGTGATTTTCATGCTTCCAGGGGCCCTAAACACAAGATTTATGGAATGGTTAAAAGTGCATGAAAATGGCCAATTTACTCACTCTGAGTTCTCAAAAAGGGTTTCTTCACCCCGGGAAGTTAATTAAATACCATTTGGAGGCATTTAATGTTCGAGCAAAAACGGCGGATTTTCGACAAAAGAGATAACACCCCCCCATTACGTCATGCTTCAGAAATGTGGAAAATGGTCTGTTTTCAAATGATTTATTTTTGAACGTCAGTTCACATTTGTAGGTGGATCATCAGTGTTAGAGCTAAAATTAGCATGTTTAAAGTGATTTTCATGCTTCCAGGGGCTCGGGAAGTGAATTAAATACTATTTGGAGGCATTTAATGTTTAAGCAAAAACAGCTGATTTTTGACAAAAGAGATAACACCCCCCCATTACGTCATGCCTCAGAAATGTGGAAAATGGTCCGTTTTCAAATGTTTTATTTTTGAACGTCAGTTCACATTTGTAGGTGGATCATCAGTGTTAGAGCTAAAATTAGCATGTTTAAAGTGATTTTCATGCTTCCAGGGGCTCGGGAAGTGAATTAAATACTATTTGGAGGCATTTGATGTTCAATCAAAAACAGCTGATTTTTGACAAAAGAGATAACACCCCCCATTACGTCATGCTTCAGAAATGTGGAAAATGGTCCGTTGTCAAATGTTTTATTTTTGAAAGTCAGTTCACATTTGTAGGTGGATCATCAGTGTTAGAGCTAAAATTAGCATGTTTAAAGTGATTTTCATGCTTCCAGGGGCCCTAAACACAAGATTTATGGAATGGTTAAAAGTGCATGAAAATGGCCAATTTACTCACTCTGAGTTCTCAAAAAGGGTTTCTTCACCCCGGGAAGTTAATTAAATACCATTTGGAGGCATTTAATGTTCGAGCAAAAACTGCTGATTTTCGACAAAAGAGATAACACCCCCCCATTACGTCATGCTTCAGAAATGTGGAAAATGGTCTGTTTTCAAATGATTTATTTTTGAACGTCAGTTAACATTTGTAGGTGGATCATCAGTGTTAGAGCTAAAATTAGCATGTTTAAAGTGATTTTCATGCTTCCAGGGGCTCGGGAAGTGAATTAAATACTATTTGGAGGCATTTAATGTTTAAGCAAAAACAGCTGATTTTTGACAAAAGAGATAACACCCCCCCATTACTTCATGCTTCAGAAATGTGGAAAATGGTCCGTTTTCAAATGTTTTATTTTTGAACGTCAGTTCACATTTGTAGGTGGATCATCAGTGTTAGAGCTAAAATTAGCATGTTTAAAGTGATTTTCATGCTTCCAGGGGCTCGGGAAGTGAATTAAATACTATTTGGAGGCATTTAATGTTCAAGCAAAAACAGCTGATTTTTGACAAAAGAGATAACACCCCCCCCATTACGTCATGCTTCAGAAATGTGGAAAATGGTCCGTTTTCAAATGTTTTATTTTTGAACGTCAGTTCGCATTTGTAGGTGGATCATCAGTGTTAGAGCTAAAATTAGCATGTTTAAAGTGATTTTCATGCTTTCAGGGGCCATAAACACAAGATTTATGGAATGGTTAAAAGTGCATGAAAATGGCCAATTTACTCACTCTGAGTTCTCAAAAAGGGTTTCTTCACCCCGGGAAGTTAATTAAATACCATTTGGAGGCATTTAATGTTCGAGCAAAAACGGCTGATTTTCGACAAAAGAGATAACACCCCCCCATTACGTCATGCTTCAGAAATGTGGAAAATGGTCCGTTTTCAAATGTTTTATTTTTGAACATCAGTTCACATTTGTAGGTGGATCATCAGTGTTAGAGCTAAAATTAGCATGTTTAAAGTGATTTTCATGCTTCCAGGGGCTCGGGAAGTGAATTAAATACTATTTGGAGGCATTTAATGTTCAATCAAAAACAGCTGATTTTTGACAAAAGAGATAACACCCCCCCATTACGTCATGCTTCAGAAATGTGGAAAATGGTCCGTTTTCAAATGCTTTATTTTTGAACGTCAGTTCACATTTGTAGGTGGATCATCAGTGTTAGAGCTAAAATTAGCATGTTTAAAGTGATTTTCATGCTTCCAGGGGCTCGGGAAGTGAATTAAATACTATTTGGAGGCATTTACTGTTCAATCAAAAACAGCTGATTTTTGACAAAAGAGATAACACCCCCCCATTACGTCATGCTTCAGAAATGTGGAAAATGGTCCGTTTTCAAATGCTTTATTTTTGAACGTCAGTTCACATTTGTAGGTGGATCATCAGTGTTAGAGCTAAAATTAGCATGTTTAAAGTGATTTTCATGCTTCCAGGGGCCCTAAACACAAGTTTTATGGAATGGTTAAAAGTGCATGAAAATGGCCAATTTACTCACTCTGAGTTCTCAAAAAGGGTTTCTTCACACCGGGAAGTTAATTAAATACCATTTGGAGGCATTTAATGTTCGAGCAAAAACGGCTGATTTTCGACAAAAGAGATAACACCCCCCCATTACGTCATGCTTCAGAAATGTGGAAAATGGTCCGTTTTCAAATGTTTTATTTTTGAACGTCAGTTCACATTTGTAGGTGGATCATCAGTGTTAGAGCTAAAATTAGCATGTTTAAAGTGATTTTCATGCTTCCAGGGGCTCTTGAAGTGAATTAAATACTATTTGGAGGCATTTAATGTTCAATCAAAAACCGCTGATTTTTTACAAAAGAGATAACACCCCCCCATTACGTCATGCTTCAGAAATGTGGAAAATGGTCCGTTTTCAAATGTTTTATTTTTGAACGTCAGTTCACATTTGTAGGTGGATCATCAGTGTTAGAGCTAAAATTAGCATGTTTAAAGTGATTTTCATGCTTCCAGGGGCCCTAAACACAAGATTTATGGAATGGTTAAAAGTGCATGAAAATGGCCAAGTTACTCACTCTGAGTTCTCAAAAAGTGTTTCTTCACCCCGGGAAGTTAATTAAATACCATTTGGAGGCATTTAATGTTCGAGCAGAAACGGCTGATTTTCGACAAAAGAGATAACACCCCCCCCATTAAGTCATGCTTCAGAAATGTGGAAAATGGTCCGTTTTCAAATGTTTTATTTTGGAACGTCAGTTCACATTTGTAGGTGGATCATCAGTGTTAGAGCTAAAATTAGCATGTTTATAGTGATGTTCATGCTTCCAGGGGCTCGGGAAGTGAATTAAATACTATTTGGAGGCATTTAATGTTCAATCAAAAACAGCTGATTTTTGACAAAAGAGATAACACCCCCCCATTACGTCATGCTTCAGAAATGTGGAAAATGGTCCGTTTTAAAATGTTTTATTTTTGAATGTCAGTTCACATTTGTAGGTGGATCATCAGTGTTGGAGCTAAAATTAGCATGTTTAAAGTGATTTTCATGCTTCCAGGGGCCCTAAACACAAGATTTATGGAATGGTTAAAAGTGCATGAAAATGGCCAATTTACTCACTCTGAGTTCTCAAAAAGGGTTTCTTCACCCCGGGAAGTTAATTAAATACCATTTGGAGGCATTTAATGTTCGAGCAAAAACGGCTGATTTTCGACAAAAGAGATAACACCCCCCCATTACGTCATGCTTCAGAAATGTGGAAAATGGTCCGTTTTCAAATGTTTTATTTTTGAACGTCAGTTCACATTTGTAGGTGGACCATCAGTGTTAGAGCTAAAATTAGCATGTTTAAAGTGATTTTCATGCTTCCAGGGGCTCGGGAAGTGAATTAAATACTATTTGGAGGCATTTAATGTTCAAGCAAAAACAGCTGATTTTTGACAAAAGAGATAACACCCCCCCATTACGTCATGCTTCAGAAATGTGGAAAATGGTCCGTTTTCAAATGTTTTATTTTTGAACGTCAGTTCACATTTGTAGGTGGATCATCAGTGTTAGAGCTAAAATTAGCATGTTTAAAGTGATTTTCATGCTTCCAGGGGCCCTAAACACAAGATTTATGGAATGGTTAAAAGTGCATGAAAATGGCCAATTTACTCACTCTGAGTTCTCAAAAAGGGTTTCTTCACCCCGGGATGTTAATTAAATACCATTTGGAGGCATTTAATGTTCGAGCAAACATGGCTGATTTTCGACAAAAGAGATAACACCCCCCCATTACGTCATGCTTCAGAAATGTGGAAAATGGTCCATTTTCAAATGTTTTATTTTTGAACATCAGTTCACATTTGTAGGTGGATCATCAGTGTTAGAGCTAAAATTAGCATGTTTAAAGTGATTTTCATGCTTCCAGGGGCTCGGGAAGTGAATTAAATACTATTTGGAGGCATTTAATGTTCAATCAAAAACAGCTGATTTTTGACAAAAGAGATAACACCCCCCCATTACGTCATGCTTCAGAAATGTGGAAAATGGTCCGTTTTCAAATGTTTTATTTTTGAAAGTCAGTTCACATTTGTAGGTGGATCATCAGTGTTAGAGCTAAAATTAGCATGTTTAAAGTGATTTTCATGCTTCCAGGGGCCCTAAACACAAGATTTATGGAATGGTTAAAAGTGCATGAAAATGGCCAATTTACTCACTCTGAGTTCTCAAAAAGGGTTTCTTCACCCCGGGAAGTTAATTAAATACCATTTGGAGGCATTTAATGTTCGAGCAAAAACGGCTGATTTTCGACAAAAGAGATAACACCCCCCCATTACGTCATGCTTCAGAAATGTGGAAAATGGTCCGTTTTCAAATGTTTTATTTTTGAACATCAGTTCACATTTGTAGGTGGATCATCAGTGTTAGAGCTAAAATTAGCATGTTTAAAGTGATTTTCATGCTTCCAGGGGCTCGGGAAGTGAATTAAATACTATTTGGAGGCATTTAATGTTCAATCAAAGACAGCTGATTTTTGACAAAAGAGATAACACCCCCCCATTACGTCATGCTTCAGAAATGTGGAAAATGGTCCGTTTTCAAATGTTTTATTTTTTAACGTCAGTTCACATTTGTAGGTGGATCATCAGTGTTAGAGCTAAAATTAGCATGTTTAAAGTGATTTTCATGCTTCCAGGGGCCCTAAACACAAGATTTATGGAATGGTTAAAAGTGCATGAAAATGGCCAATTTACTCACTCTGAGTTCTCAAAAAGGGTTTCTTCACCCCGGGAAGTTAATTAAATACCATTTGGAGGCATTTAATGTTCGAGCAAAAATGGCTGATTTTCGACAAAAGAGATAACACCCCCCCATTACGTCATGCTTCAGAAATGTGGAAAATGGTCCGTTTTCAAATGTTTTATTTTTGAACGTCAGTTCACATTTGTAGGTGGATCATCAGTGTTAGAGCTAAAATTAGCATGTTTAAAGTGATTTTCATGCTTCCAGGGGCCCTAAACACAATATTTATGGAATGGTTAAAAGTGCATGAAAATGGCCAATTTACTCACTCTGAGTTCTCAAAAAGGGTTTCTTCACCCCGGGAAGTTAATTAAATACCATTTGGAGGCATTTAATGTTCGAGCAAAAACGGCTGATTTTCGACAAAAGAGATAACACCCCCCCGTTACGTCATGCTTCAGAAATGTGGAAAATGGTCCGTTTTCAAATGTTTTATTTTTGAACATCAGTTCACATTTGTAGGTGGATCATCAGTGTTAGAGCTAAAATTTGCATGTTTAAAGTGATTTTCATGCTTCCAGGGGCTCAGGAAGTGAATTAAATACTATTTGGAGGCATTTAATGTTCAATCAAAAACAGCTGATTTTTGACAAAAGAGATAACACCCCCCCCATTACGTCATGCTTCAGAAATGTGGAAAATGGTCCGTTTTCAAATGTTTTATTTTTGAACGTCAGTTCACATTTGTAGGTGGATCATCAGTGTTAGAGCTAAAATTAGCATGTTTAAAGTGATTTTCATGCTTCCAGGGGCCCTAAACACAAGATTTATGGAATGGTTAAAAGTGCATGAAAATGGCCAATTTACTCACTCTGAGTTCTCAAAAAGGGTTTCTTCACCCCGGGATGTTAATTAAATACCATTTGGAGGCATTTAATGTTCGAGCAAACATGGCTGATTTTCGACAAAAGAGATAACACCCCCCCATTACGTCATGCTTCAGAAATGTGGAAAATGGTCCATTTTCAAATGTTTTATTTTTGAACATCAGTTCACATTTGTAGGTGGATCATCAGTGTTAGAGCTAAAATTAGCATGTTTAAAGTGATTTTCATGCTTCCAGGGGCTCGGGAAGTGAATTAAATACTATTTGGAGGCATTTAATGTTCAATCAAAAACAGCTGATTTTTGACAAAAGAGATAACACCCCCCCATTACGTCATGCTTCAGAAATGTGGAAAATGGTCCGTTTTCAAATGTTTTATTTTTGAAAGTCAGTTCACATTTGTAGGTGGATCATCAGTGTTAGAGCTAAAATTAGCATGTTTAAAGTGATTTTCATGCTTCCAGGGGCCCTAAACACAAGATTTATGGAATGGTTAAAAGTGCATGAAAATGGCCAATTTACTCACTCTGAGTTCTCAAAAAGGGTTTCTTCACCCCGGGAAGTTAATTAAATACCATTTGGAGGCATTTAATGTTCGAGCAAAAACGGCTGATTTTCGACAAAAGAGATAACACCCCCCCATTACGTCATGCTTCAGAAATGTGGAAAATGGTCCGTTTTCAAATGTTTTATTTTTGAACATCAGTTCACATTTGTAGGTGGATCATCAGTGTTAGAGCTAAAATTAGCATGTTTAAAGTGATTTTCATGCTTCCAGGGGCTCGGGAAGTGAATTAAATACTATTTGGAGGCATTTAATGTTCAATCAAAGACAGCTGATTTTTGACAAAAGAGATAACACCCCCCCATTACGTCATGCTTCAGAAATGTGGAAAATGGTCCGTTTTCAAATGTTTTATTTTTTAACGTCAGTTCACATTTGTAGGTGGATCATCAGTGTTAGAGCTAAAATTAGCATGTTTAAAGTGATTTTCATGCTTCCAGGGGCCCTAAACACAAGATTTATGGAATGGTTAAAAGTGCATGAAAATGGCCAATTTACTCACTCTGAGTTCTCAAAAAGGGTTTCTTCACCCCGGGAAGTTAATTAAATACCATTTGGAGGCATTTAATGTTCGAGCAAAAATGGCTGATTTTCGACAAAAGAGATAACACCCCCCCATTACGTCATGCTTCAGAAATGTGGAAAATGGTCCGTTTTCAAATGTTTTATTTTTGAACGTCAGTTCACATTTGTAGGTGGATCATCAGTGTTAGAGCTAAAATTAGCATGTTTAAAGTGATTTTCATGCTTCCAGGGGCCCTAAACACAAGATTTATGGAATCGTTAAAAGTGCATGAAAATGGCCAATTTACTCACTCTGAGTTCTCAAAAAGGGTTTCTTCACCCCGGGAAGTTAATTAAATACCATTTGGAGGCATTTAATGTTCGAGCAAAAACGGCTGATTTTCGACAAAAGAGATAACACCCCCCCGTTACGTCATGCTTCAGAAATGTGGAAAATGGTCCGTTTTCAAATGTTTTATTTTTGAACATCAGTTCACATTTGTAGGTGGATCATCAGTGTTAGAGCTAAAATTTGCATGTTTAAAGTGATTTTCATGCTTCCAGGGGCTCAGGAAGTGAATTAAATACTATTTGGAGGCATTTAATGTTCAATCAAAAACAGCTGATTTTTGACAAAAGAGATAACACCCCCCCCCATTACGTCATGCTTCAGAAATGTGGAAAATGGTCCGTTTTCAAATGTTTTATTTTTTAACGTCAGTTCACATTTGTAGGTGGATCATCAGTGTTAGAGCTAAAATTAGCATGTTTAAAGTGATTTTCATGCTTCCAGGGGCCCTAAACACAAGATTTATGGAATGGTTAAAAGTGCATGAAAATGGCCAATTTACTCACTCTGAGTTCACAAAAAGGGTTTCTTCACCCCGGGAAGTTAATTAAATACCATTTGGAGGCATTTAATGTTCGAGCAAAAACGGCTGATTTTCGACAAAAGAGATAACACCCCCCCCATTACGTCATGCTTCAGAAATGTGGAAAATGGTCCGTTTTCAAATGTTTTATTTTTGAACGTCAGTTCACATTTGTAGGTGGATCATCAGTGTTAGAGCTAAAATTAGCATGTTTAAAGTGATTTTCATGCTTCCAGGGGCTCGGGAAGTGAATTAAATACTATTTGGAGGCATTTAATGTTCAATCAAAAACATCTGATTTTTGTTAAAAGAAATAACACCCCCCCCATTACGTCATGCTTCAGAAATGTGGAAAATGGTCCGTTTTCAAATGTTTTATTTTTGAACGTCAGTTCACATTTGTAGGTGGATCATCAGTGTTAGAGCTAAAATTAGCATGTTTAAAGTGATTTTCATGCTTCCAGGGGCCCTAAACACAAGATTTATGGAATGGTTAAAAGTGCATGAAAATGGCCAATTTACTCACTCTGAGTTCTCAAAAAGTGTTTCTTTACCCCGGGAAGTTAATTAAATACCATTTGGAGGCATTTAATGTTCGAGCAGAAACGGCTGATTTTCGACAAAAGAGATAACACCCCCCCCATTAAGTCATGCTTCAGAAATGTGGAAAATGGTCCGTTTTCAAATGTTTTATTTTTGAACATCAGTTCACATTTGTAGGTGGATCATCAGTGTTAGAGCTAAAATTAGCATGTTTAAAGTGATTTTCATGCTTCCAGGGGCTCGGGAAGTGAATTAAATACTATTTGGAGGCATTTAATGTTCAATCAAAAACAGCTGATTTTTGACAAAAGAGATAACACCCCCCCATTACGTCATGCTTCAGAAATGTGGAAAATGGTCCGTTTTCAAATGTTTTATTTTTGAACGTCAGTTCACATTTGTAGGTGGATCATCAGTGTTAGAGCTAAAATTAGCATGTTTAAAGTGATTTTCATGCTTCCAGGGGCCCTAAACACAAGATTTATGGAATGGTTAAAAGTGCATGAAAATGGCCAATTTACTCACTCTGAGTTCTCAAAAAGGGTTTCTTCACCCCGGGAAGTTAATTAAATACCATTTGGAGGCATTTAATGTTCGAGCAAAAACAGCTGATTTTCGACAAAAGAGATAACACCCCCCCATTACGTCATGCTTCAGAAATGTGGAAAATGGTCCGTTTTCAAATGTTTTATTTTTGAACATCAGTTCACATTTGTAGGTGGATCATCAGTGTTAGAGCTAAAATTAGCATGTTTAAAGTGATTTTCATGCTTCCAGGGGCTCGGGAAGTGAATTAAATACTATTTGGAGGCATTTAATGTTCAATCAAAAACAGCTGATTTTTGACAAAAGAGATAACACCCCCCCATTACGTCATGCTTCAGAAATGTGGAAAATGGTCCGTTTTCAAATGTTTTATTTTTGAACGTCAGTTCACATTTGTAGGTGGATCATCAGTGTTAGAGCTAAAATTAGCATGTTTAAAGTGATTTTCATGCTTCCAGGGGCCCTAAACACAAGATTTATGGAATGGTTAAAAGTGCATGAAAATGGCCAATTTACTCACTCTGAGTTCTCAAAAAGGGTTTCTTCACCCCGGGAAGTTAATTAAATACCATTTGGAGGCATTTAATGTTCGAGCAAAAACGGCTGATTTTCGACAAAAGAGATAACATCCCCCCATTACGTCATGCTTCAGAAATGTGGAAAATGGTCCGTTTTCAAATGTTTTATTTTTGAACGTCAGTTCACATTTGTAGGTGGATCATCAGTGTTAGAGCTAAAATTAGCATGTTTAAAGTGATTTTCATGCTTCCAGGGGCCCTAAACACAAGATTTATGGAATGGTTAAAAGTGCATGAAAATGGCCAATTTACTCACTCTGAGTTCTCAAAAAGGGTTTCTTCACCCCGGGAAGTTAATTAAATACCATTTGGAGGCATTTAATGTTCGAGCAAAAACGGCTGATTTTCGACAAAAGAGATAACACCCCCCCATTACGTCATGCTTCAGAAATGTGGAAAATGGTCCGTTTTCAAATGTTTTATTTTTGAACGTCAGTTCACATTTGTAGGTGGATCATCAGTGTTAGAGCTAAAATTTGCATGTTTAAAGTGATTTTCATGCTTCCAGGGGCCCTAAACACAAGATATATGGAATGGTTAAAAGTGCATGAAAATGGCCAATTTACTCACTCTGAGTTCTCAAAAAGGGTTTCTTCACCCCGGGAAGTTAATTAAATACCATTTGGAGGCATTTAATGTTCGAGCAAAAACGGCTGATTTTCGACAAAAGAGATAACACCCCCCCATTACGTCATGCTTCAGAAATGTGGAAAATGGTCCGTTTTCAAATGTTTTATTTTTGAACATCAGTTCACATTTGTAGGTGGATCATCAGTGTTAGAGCTAAAATTAGCATGTTTAAAGTGATTTTCATGCTTCCAGGGGCTCGGGAAGTGAATTAAATACTATTTGGAGGCATTTAATGTTCAATCAAAAACAGCTGATTTTTGACAAAAGAGAAAACACCCCCCCATTACGTCATGCTTCAGAAATGTGGAAAATGGTCCGTTTTCAAATGTTTTATTTTTGAACGTCAGTTCACATTTGTAGGTGGATCATCAGTGTTAGAGCTAAAATTAGCATGTTTAAAGTGATTTTCATGCTTCCAGGGGCCCTAAACACAAGATTTATGGAATGGTTAAAAGTGCATGAAAACGGCCAATTTACTCACTCTGAGTTCTCAAAAAGGGTTTCTTCACCCCGGGAAGTTAATTAAATACCATTTGGAGGCATTTAATGTTCGAGCAAAAACGGCTGATTTTCGACAAAAGAGATAACACCCCCCCATTACGTCATGCTTCAGAAATGTGGAAAATGGTCCGTTTTCAAATGTTTTATTTTTGAACATCAGTTCACATTTGTAGGTGGATCATCAGTGTTAGAGCTAAAATTAGCATGTTTAAAGTGATTTTCATGCTTCCAGGGGCTCGGGAAGTGAATTAAATACTATTTGGAGGCATTTAATGTTTAATCAAAAACAGCTGATTTTTGACAAAAGAGATAACACCCCCCCATTACGTCATGCTTCAGAAATGTGGAAAATGGTCCGTTTTCAAATGTTTTATTTTTTAACGTCAGTTCACATTTGTAGGTGGATCATCAGTGTTAGAGCTAAAATTAGCATGTTTAAAGTGATTTTCATGCTTCCAGGGGCCCTAAACACAAGATTTATGGAATGGTTAAAAGTGCATGAAAATGGCCAATTTACTCACTCTGAGTTCTCAAAAAGGGTTTCTTCACCCCGGGAAGTTAATTAAATACCATTTGGAGGCATTTAATGTTCGAGCAAAAACGGCTGATTTTCGACAAAAGAGATAACACCCCCCCATTACGTCATGCTTCAGAAATGTGGAAAATGGTCCGTTTTCAAATGTTTTATTTTTGAACGTCAGTTCACATTTGTAGGTGGATCATCAGTGTTAGAGCTAAAATTAGCATGTTTAAAGTGATTTTCATGCTTCCAGGGGCTCGGGAAGTGAATTAAATACTATTTGGAGGCATTTAATGTTCAATCAAAAACAGCTGATTTTTGACAAAAGAGATAACACCCCCCCATTACGTCATGCTTCAGAAATGTGGAAAATGGTCCGTTTTCAAATGTTTTATTTTTTAACGTCAGTTCACATTTGTAGTTGGATCATCAGTGTTAGAGCTAAAATTAGCATGTTTAAAGTGATTTTCATGCTTCCAGGGGCCCTAAA
Organism: Lissotriton vulgaris; assembly: GCF_964263255.1. Classification (NCBI taxonomy): domain Eukaryota; kingdom Metazoa; phylum Chordata; class Amphibia; order Caudata; family Salamandridae; genus Lissotriton; species Lissotriton vulgaris. The sequence continues at coordinate 153,561 of NW_028248405.1, read as the reverse complement.
CACAAGATTTATGGAATGGTTAAAAGTGCATGAAAATGGCCAATTTACTCACTCTGAGTTCTCAAAAAGGGTTTCTTCACCCCGGGAAGTTAATTAAATACCATTTGGAGGCATTTAATGTTCGAGCAAAAACGGCTGATTTTCGACAAAAGAGATAACACCCCCCCATTACGTCATGCTTCAGAAATGTGGAAAATGGTCCGTTTTCAAATGTTTTATTTTTGAACGTCAGTTCACATTTGTAGGTGGATCATCAGTGTTAGAGCTAAAATTAGCATGTTTAAAGTGATTTTCATGCTTCCAGGGGCCCTAAACACAAGATATATGGAATGGTTAAAAGTGCATGAAAATGGCCAATTTACTCACTCTGAGTTCTCAAAAAGGGTTTCTTCACCCCGGGAAGTTAATTAAATACCATTTGGAGGCATTTAATGTTCGAGCAAAAACGGCTGATTTTCGACAAAAGAGATAACACCCCCCCATTACGTCATGCTTCAGAAATGTGGAAAATGGTCCGTTTTCAAATGTTTTATTTTTGAACATCAGTTCAAATTTGTAGGTGGATCATCAGTGTTAGAGCTAAAATTAGCATGTTTAAAGTGATTTTCATGCTTCCAGGGGCTCGGGAAGTGAATTAAATACTATTTGGAGGCATTTAATGTTCAATCAAAAACAGCTGATTTTTGACAAAAGAGAAAACACCCCCCCCATTACGTCATGCTTCAGAAATGTGGAAAAGGGTCCGTTTTCAAATGTTTTTTTTTTGAACGTCAGTTCACATTTGTAGGTGGATCATCAGTGTTAGAGCTAAAATTAGCATGTTTAAAGTGATTTTCATGCTTCCAGGGGCCCTAAACACAAGATTTATGGAATGGTTAAAAGTGCATGAAAATGGCCAATTACTCACTCTGAGTTCTCAAAAAGGGTTTCTTCACCCCGGGAAGTTAATTAAATACCATCTGGAGGCATTTAATGTTCGAGCAAAAACGGCTGATTTTCGACAAAAGAGATAACACCCCCCCATTACGTCATGCTTCAGAAATGTGGAAAATGGTCCGTTTTCAAATGTTTTATTTTTGAACATCAGTTCACATTTGTAGGTGGATCATCAGTGTTAGAGCTAAAATTAGCATGTTTAAAGTGATTTTCATGCTTCCAGGGGCCCTAAACACAAGATATATGGAATGGTTAAAAGTGCATGAAAATGGCCAATTTACTCACTCTGAGTTCTCAAAAAGGGTTTCTTCACCCCGGGAAGTTAATTAAATACCATTTGGAGGCATTTAATGTTCGAGCAAAAACGGCTGATTTTCGACAAAAGAGATAACACCCCCCCATTACGTCATGCTTCAGAAATGTGGAAAATGGTCCGTTTTCAAATGTTTTATTTTTGAACATCAGTTCACATTTGTAGGTGGATCATCAGTGTTAGAGCTAAAATTAGCATGTTTAAAGTGATTTTCATGCTTCCAGGGGCTCGGGAAGTGAATTAAATACTATTTGGAGGCATTTAATGTTCAATCAAAAACAGCTGATTTTTGACAAAAGAGAAAACACCCCCCCCATTACGTCATGCTTCAGAAATGTGGAAAATGGTCCGTTTTCAAATGTTTTATTTTTGAACGTCAGTTCACATTTGTAGGTGGATCATCAGTGTTAGAGCTAAAATTAGCATGTTTAAAGTGATTTTCATGCTTCCAGGGGCCCTAAACACAAGATTTATGGAATGGTTAAAAGTGCATGAAAACGGCCAATTTACTCACTCTGAGTTCTCAAAAAGGGTTTCTTCACCCCGGGAAGTTAATTAAATACCATTTGGAGGCATTTAATGTTCGAGCAAAAACGGCTGATTTTCGACAAAAGAGATAACACCCCCCCATTACGTCATGCTTCAGAAATGTGGAAAATGGTCCGTTTTCAAATGTTTTATTTTTGAACATCAGTTCACATTTGTAGGTGGATCATCAGTGTTAGAGCTAAAATTAGCATGTTTAAAGTGATTTTCATGCTTCCAGGGGCTCGGGAAGTGAATTAAATACTATTTGGAGGCATTTAATGTTTAATCAAAAACAGCTGATTTTTGACAAAAGAGATAACACCCCCCCATTACGTCATGCTTCAGAAATGTGGAAAATGGTCCGTTTTCAAATGTTTTATTTTTTAACGTCAGTTCACATTTGTAGGTGGATCATCAGTGTTAGAGCTAAAATTAGCATGTTTAAAGTGATTTTCATGCTTCCAGGGGCCCTAAACACAAGATTTATGGAATGGTTACAAGTGCATGAAAATGGCCAATTTACTCACTCTGAGTTCTCAAAAAGGGTTTCTTCACCCCGGGAAGTTAATTAAATACCATTTGGAGGCATTTAATGTTCGAGCAAAAACGGCTGATTTTCGACAAAAGAGATAACACCCCCCCATTACGTCATGCTTCAGAAATGTGGAAAATGGTCCGTTTTCAAATGTTTTATTTTTGAACGTCAGTTCACATTTGTAGGTGGATCATCAGTGTTAGAGCTAAAATTAGCATGTTTAAAGTGATTTTCATGCTTCCAGGGGCTCGGGAAGTGAATTAAATACTATTTGGAGGCATTTAATGTTCAATCAAAAACAGCTGATTTTTGACAAAAGAGATAACACCCCCCCATTACGTCATGCTTCAGAAATGTGGAAAATGGTCCGTTTTCAAATGTTTTATTTTTTAACGTCAGTTCACATTTGTAGTTGGATCATCAGTGTTAGAGCTAAAATTAGCATGTTTAAAGTGATTTTCATGCTTCCAGGGGCCCTAAACACAAGATTTATGGAATGGTTAAAAGTGCATGAAAATGGCCAATTTACTCACTCTGAGTTCTCAAAAAGGGTTTCTTCACCCCGGGAAGTTAATTAAATACCATTTGGAGGCATTTAATGTTCGAGCAAAAACGGCTGATTTTCGACAAAAGAGATAACACCCCCCCATTACATCATGCTTCAGAAATGTGGAAAATGGTCCGTTTTCAAATGTTTTATTTTTGAACGTCAGTTCACATTTGTAGGTGGATCATCAGTGTTAGAGCTAAAATTAGCATGTTTAAAGTGATTTTCATGCTTCCAGGGGCCCTAAACACAAGATATATGGAATGGTTAAAAGTGCATGAAAATGGCCAATTTACTCACTCTGAGTTCTCAAAAAGGGTTTCTTCACCCCGGGAAGTTAATTAAATACCATTTGGAGGCATTTAATGTTCGAGCAAAAACGGCTGATTTTCGACAAAAGAGATAACACCCCCCCCATTACGTCATGCTTCAGAAATGTGGAAAATGGTCCGTTTTCAAATGTTTTATTTTTGAACATCAGTTCACATTTGTAGGTGGATCATCAGTGTTAGAGCTAAAATTAGCATGTTTAAAGTGATTTTCATGCTTCCAGGGGCTCGGGAAGTGAATTAAATACTATTTGGAGGCATTTAATGTTCAATCAAAAACAGCTGATTTTTGACAAAAGAGAAAACACCCCCCCATTGCGTCATGCTTCAGAAATGTGGAAAATGGTCCGTTTTCAAATGTTTTATTGTTGAACGTCAGTTCACATTTGTAGGTGGATCATCAGTGTTAGAGCTAAAATTAGCATGTTTAAAGTGATTTTCATGCTTCCAGTGGCCCTAAACACAAGATTTATGGAATGGTTAAAAGTGCATGAAAATGGCCAATTACTCACTCTGAGTTCTCAAAAAGGGTTTCTTCACCCCGGGAAGTTAATTAAATACCATCTGGAGGCATTTAATGTTCGAGCAAAAACGGCTGATTTTCGACAAAAGAGATAACACCCCCCCATTACGTCATGCTTCAGAAATGTGGAAAATGGTCCGTTTTCAAATGTTTTATTTTTGAACATCAGTTCACATTTGTAGGTGGATCATCAGTGTTAGAGCTAAAATTAGCATGTTTAAAGTGATTTTCATGCTTCCAGGGGCTCGGGAAGTGAATTAAATACTATTTGGAGGCATTTAATGTTCAATCAAAAACAGCTGATTTTTGACAAAAGAGATAACACCCCCCCATTACGTCATGCTTCAGAAATGTGGAAAATGGTCCGTTTTCAAATGTTTTATTTTTTAACGTCAGTTCACATTTGTAGGTGGATCATCAGTGTTAGAGCTAAAATTAGCATGTTTAAAGTGATTTTCATGCTTCCAGGGGCCCTAAACACAAGATTTATGGAATGGTTAAAAGTGCATGAAAATGGCCAATTTACTCACTCTGAGTTCTCAAAAAGGGTTTCTTCACCCCGGGAAGTTAATTAAATACCATTTGGAGGCATTTAATGTTCGAGCAAAAACGGCTGATTTTCGACAAAAGAGATAACACCCCCCCCATTACGTCATGCTTCAGAAATGTGGAAAATGGTCCGTTTTCAAATGTTTTATTTTTGAACGTCAGTTCACATTTGTAGGTGGATCATCAGTGTTAGAGCTAAAATTAGCATGTTTAAAGTGATTTTCATGCTTCCAGGGGCCCTAAACACAAGATTTATGGAATGGTTAAAAGTGCATGAAAACGGCCAATTTACTCACTCTGAGTTCTCAAAAAGGGTTTCTTCACCCCGGGAAGTTAATTAAATACCATTTGGAGGCATTTAATGTTCGAGCAAAAACGGCTGATTTTCGACAAAAGAGATAACACCCCCCCATTACGTCATGCTTCAGAAATGTGGAAAATGGTCCGTTTTCAAATGTTTTATTTTTGAACATCAGTTCACATTTGTAGGTGGATCATCAGTGTTAGAGCTAAAATTAGCATGTTTAAAGTGATTTTCATGCTTCCAGGGGCTCGGGAAGTGAATTAAATACTATTTGGAGGCATTTAATGTTTAATCAAAAACAGCTGATTTTTGACAAAAGAGATAACACCCCCCCATTACGTCATGCTTCAGAAATGTGGAAAATGGTCCGTTTTCAAAGGTTTTATTTTTTAACGTCAGTTCACATTTGTAGGTGGATCATCAGTGTTAGAGCTAAAATTAGCATGTTTAAAGTGATTTTCATGCTTCCAGGGGCCCTAAACACAAGATTTATGGAATGGTTAAAAGTGCATGAAAATGGCCAATTTACTCACTCTGAGTTCTCAAAAAGGGTTTCTTCACCCCGGGAAGTTAATTAAATACCATTTGGAGGCATTTAATGTTCGAGCAAAAACGGCTGATTTTCGACAAAAGAGATAACACCCCCCCATTACGTCATGCTTCAGAAATGTGGAAAATGGTCCGTTTTCAAATGTTTTATTTTTGAACGTCAGTTCACATTTGTAGGTGGATCATCAGTGTTAGAGCTAAAATTAGCATGTTTAAAGTGATTTTCATGCTTCCAGGGGCTCGGGAAGTGAATTAAATACTATTTGGAGGCATTTAATGTTCAATCAAAAACAGCTGATTTTTGACAAAAGAGATAACACCCCCCCATTACGTCATGCTTCAGAAATGTGGAAAATGGTCCGTTTTCAAATGTTTTATTTTTTAACGTCAGTTCACATTTGTAGTTGGATCATCAGTGTTAGAGCTAAAATTAGCATGTTTAAAGTGATTTTCATGCTTCCAGGGGCCCTAAACACAAGATTTATGGAATGGTTAAAAGTGCATGAAAATGGCCAATTTACTCACTCTGAGTTCTCAAAAAGGGTTTCTTCACCCCGGGAAGTTAATTAAATACCATTTGGAGGCATTTAATGTTCGAGCAAAAACGGCTGATTTTCGACAAAAGAGATAACACCCCCCCATTACGTCATGCTTCAGAAATGTGGAAAATGGTCCGTTTTCAAATGTTTTATTTTTGAACGTCAGTTCACATTTGTAGGTGGATCATCAGTGTTAGAGCTAAAATTAGCATGTTTAAAGTGATTTTCATGCTTCCAGGGGCCCTAAACACAAGATATATGGAATGGTTAAAAGTGCATGAAAATGGCCAATTTACTCACTCTGAGTTCTCAAAAAGGGTTTCTTCACCCCGGGAAGTTAATTAAATACCATTTGGAGGCATTTAATGTTCGAGCAAAAACGGCTGATTTTCGACAAAAGAGATAACACCCCCCCCATTACGTCATGCTTCAGAAATGTGGAAAATGGTCCGTTTTCAAATGTTTTATTTTTGAACATCAGTTCACATTTGTAGGTGGATCATCAGTGTTAGAGCTAAAATTAGCATGTTTAAAGTGATTTTCATGCTTCCAGGGGCTCGGGAAGTGAATTAAATACTATTTGGAGGCATTTAATGTTCAATCAAAAACAGCTGATTTTTGACAAAAGAGAAAACACCCCCCCATTACGTCATGCTTCAGAAATGTGGAAAATGGTCCGTTTTCAAATGTTTTATTTTTGAACGTCAGTTCACATTTGTAGGTGGATCATCAGTGTTAGAGCTAAAATTAGCATGTTTAAAGTGATTTTCATGCTTCCAGGGGCCCTAAACACAAGATTTATGGAATGGTTAAAAGTGCATGAAAATGGCCAATTACTCACTCTGAGTTCTCAAAAAGGGTTTCTTCACCCCGGGAAGTTAATTAAATACCATCTGGAGGCATTTAATGTTCGAGCAAAAACGGCTGATTTTCGACAAAAGAGATAACACCCCCCCATTACGTCATGCTTCAGAAATGTGGAAAATGGTCCGTTTTCAAATGTTTTATTTTTGAACATCAGTTCACATTTGTAGGTGGATCATCAGTGTTAGAGCTAAAATTAGCATGTTTAAAGTGATTTTCATGCTTCCAGGGGCTCGGGAAGTGAATTAAATACTATTTGGAGGCATTTAATGTTCAATCAAAAACAGCTGATTTTTGACAAAAGAGATAACACCCCCCCATTACGTCATGCTTCAGAAATGTGGAAAATGGTCCGTTTTCAAATGTTTTATTTTTTAACGTCAGTTCACATTTGTAGGTGGATCATCAGTGTTAGAGCTAAAATTAGCATGTTTAAAGTGATTTTCATGCTTCCAGGGGCCCTAAACACAAGATTTATGGAATGGTTAAAAGTGCATGAAAATGGCCAATTTACTCACTCTGAGTTCTCAAAAAGGGTTTCTTCACCCCGGGAAGTTAATTAAATACCATTTGGAGGCATTTAATGTTCGAGCAAAAACGGCTGATTTTCGACAAAAGAGATAACACCCCCCCCATTACGTCATGCTTCAGAAATGTGGAAAATGGTCCGTTTTCAAATGTTTTATTTTTGAACATCAGTTCACATTTGTAGGTGGATCATCAGTGTTAGAGCTAAAATTAGCATGTTTAAAGTGATTTTCATGCTTCCAGGGGCTCGGGAAGTGAATTAAATACTATTTGGAGGCATTTAATGTTCAATCAAAAACAGCTGATTTTTGACAAAAGAGATAACACCCCCCCATTACGTCATGCTTCAGAAATGTGGAAAATGGTCCGTTTTCAAATGTTTTATTTTTTAACGTCAGTTCACATTTGTAGGTGGATCATCAGTGTTAGAGCTAAAATTAGCATGTTTAAAGTGATTTTCATGCTTCCAGGGGCCCTAAACACAAGATTTATGGAATGGTTAAAAGTGCATGAAAATGGCCAATTTACTCACTCTGAGTTCTCAAAAAGGGTTTCTTCACCACGGGAAGTTAATTAAATACCATTTGGAGGCATTTAATGTTCGAGCAAAAACGGCGGATTTTCGACAAAAGAGATAACACCCCCCCATTACGTCATGCTTCAGAAATGTGGAAAATGGTCCGTTTTCAAATGTTTTATTTTTGAACATCAGTTCACATTTGTAGGTGGATCATCAGTGTTAGAGCTAAAATTAGCATGTTTAAAGTGATTTTCATGCTTCCAGGGGCCCTAAACACAAGATTTATGGAATGGTTAAAAGTGCATGAAAATGGCCAATTTACTCACTCTGAGTTCTCAAAAAGGGTTTCTTCACCCCGGGAAGTTAATTAAATACCATTTGGAGGCATTTAATGTTCGAGCAAAAACGGCTGATTTTCGACAAAAGAGATAACACCCCCCCATTACGTCATGCTTCAGAAATGTGGAAAATGGTCCGTTTTCAAATGTTTTATTTTTGAACGTCAGTTCACATTTGTAGGTGGATCATCAGTGTTAGAGCTAAAATTAGCATGTTTAAAGTGATTTTCATGCTTCCAGGGGCTCGGGAAGTGAATTAAATACTATTTGGAGGCATTTAATGTTCAATCAAAAACAGCTGATTTTTGACAAAAGAGATAACACCCCCCCATTACGTCATGCTTCAGAAATGTGGAAAATGGTCCGTTTTCAAATGTTTTATTTTTTAACGTCAGTTCACATTTGTAGTTGGATCATCAGTGTTAGAGCTAAAATTAGCATGTTTAAAGTGATTTTCATGCTTCCAGGGGCCCTAAACACAAGATTTATGGAATGGTTAAAAGTGCATGAAAATGGCCAATTTACTCACTCTGAGTTCTCAAAAAGGGTTTCTTCACCCCGGGAAGTTAATTAAATACCATTTGGAGGCATTTAATGTTCGAGCAAAAACGGCTGATTTTCGACAAAAGAGATAACACCCCCCCATTACGTCATGCTTCAGAAATGTGGAAAATGGTCCGTTTTCAAATGTTTTATTTTTGAACGTCAGTTCACATTTGTAGGTGGATCATCAGTGTTAGAGCTAAAATTAGCATGTTTAAAGTGATTTTCATGCTTCCAGGGGCCCTAAACACAAGATATATGGAATGGTTAAAAGTGCATGAAAATGGCCAATTTACTCACTCTGAGTTCTCAAAAAGGGTTTCTTCACCCCGGGAAGTTAATTAAATACCATTTGGAGGCATTTAATGTTCGAGCAAAAACGGCTGATTTTCGACAAAAGAGATAACACCCCCCCCATTACGTCATGCTTCAGAAATGTGGAAAATGGTCCGTTTTCAAATGTTTTATTTTTGAACATCAGTTCACATTTGTAGGTGGATCATCAGTGTTAGAGCTAAAATTAGCATGTTTAAAGTGATTTTCATGCTTCCAGGGGCTCGGGAAGTGAATTAAATACTATTTGGAGGCATTTAATGTTCAATCAAAAACAGCTGATTTTTGACAAAAGAGAAAACACCCCCCCATTACGTCATGCTTCAGAAATGTGGAAAATGGTCCGTTTTCAAATGTTTTATTTTTGAACGTCAGTTCACATTTGTAGGTGGATCATCAGTGTTAGAGCTAAAATTAGCATGTTTAAAGTGATTTTCATGCTTCCAGGGGCCCTAAACACAAGATTTATGGAATGGTTAAAAGTGCATGAAAATGGCCAATTACTCACTCTGAGTTCTCAAAAAGGGTTTCTTCACCCCGGGAAGTTAATTAAATACCATCTGGAGGCATTTAATGTTCGAGCAAAAACGGCTGATTTTCGACAAAAGAGATAACACCCCCCCATTACGTCATGCTTCAGAAATGTGGAAAATGGTCCGTTTTCAAATGTTTTATTTTTGAACATCAGTTCACATTTGTAGGTGGATCATCAGTGTTAGAGCTAAAATTAGCATGTTTAAAGTGATTTTCATGCTTCCAGGGGCTCGGGAAGTGAATTAAATACTATTTGGAGGCATTTAATGTTCAATCAAAAACAGCTGATTTTTGACAAAAGAGATAACACCCCCCCATTACGTCATGCTTCAGAAATGTGGAAAATGGTCCGTTTTCAAATGTTTTATTTTTTAACGTCAGTTCACATTTGTAGGTGGATCATCAGTGTTAGAGCTAAAATTAGCATGTTTAAAGTGATTTTCATGCTTCCAGGGGCCCGAAACACAAGATTTATGGAATGGTTAAAAGTGCATGAAAATGGCCAATTTACTCACTCTGAGTTCTCAAAAAGGGTTTCTTCACCCCGGGAAGTTAATTAAATACCATTTGGAGGCATTTAATGTTCGAGCAAAAACGGCTGATTTTCGACAAAAGAGAGAACACCCCCCCCATTACGTCATGCTTCAGAAATGTGGAAAATGGTCCGTTTTCAAATGTTTTATTTTTGAACATCAGTTCACATTTGTAGGTGGATCATCAGTGTTAGAGCTAAAATTAGCATGTTTAAAGTGATTTTCATGCTTCCAGGGGCTCGGGAAGTGAATTAAATACTATTTGGAGGCATTTAATGTTCAATCAAAAACAGCTGATTTTTGACAAAAGAGATAACACCCCCCCATTACGTCATGCTTCAGAAATGTGGAAAATGGTCCGTTTTCAAATGTTTTATTTTTTAACGTCAGTTCACATTTGTAGGTGGATCATCAGTGTTAGAGCTAAAATTAGCATGTTTAAAGTGATTTTCATGCTTCCAGGGGCCCTAAACACAAGATTTATGGAATGGTTAAAAGTGCATGAAAATGGCCAATTTACTCACTCTGAGTTCTCAAAAAGGGTTTCTTCACCACGGAAAGTTAATTAAATACCATTTGGAGGCATTTAATGTTCGAGCAAAAACGGCGGATTTTCGACAAAAGAGATAACACCCCCCCATTACGTCATGCTTCAGAAATGTGGAAAATGGTCCGTTTTCAAATGTTTTATTTTTGAACATCAGTTCACATTTGTAGGTGGATCATCAGTGTTAGAGCTAAAATTAGCATGTTTAAAGTGATTTTCATGCTTCCAGGGGCTCGGGAAGTGAATTAAATACTATTTGGAGGCATTTAATGTTCAATCAAAAACAGCTGATTTTTGACAAAAGAGATAACACCCCCCCATTACGTCATGCTTCAGAAATGTGGAAAATGGTCCGTTTTCAAATGTTTTATTTTTTAACGTCAGTTCACATTTGTAGGTGGATCATCAGTGTTAGAGCTAAAATTAGCATGTTTAAAGTGATTTTCATGCTTCCAGGGGCCCTAAACACAAGATTTATGGAATGGTTAAAAGTGCATGAAAATGGCCAATTTACTCACTCTGAGTTCTCAAAAAGGGTTTCTTCACCCCGGGAAGTTAATTAAATACCATTTGGAGGCATTTAATGTTCGAGCAAAAACGGCTGATTTTCGACAAAAGAGATAACACCCCCCCATTACGTCATGCTTCAGAAATGTGGAAAATGGTCCGTTTTCAAATGTTTTATTTTTGAACGTCAGTTCACATTTGTAGGTGGATCATCAGTGTTAGAGCTAAAATTAGCATGTTTAAAGTGATTTTCATGCTTCCAGGGGCCCTAAACACAAGATATATGGAATGGTTAAAAGTGCATGAAAATGGCCAATTTACTCACTCTGAGTTCTCAAAAAGGGTTTCTTCACCCCGGGAAGTTAATTAAATACCATTTGGAGGCATTTAATGTTCGAGCAAAAACGGCTGATTTTCGACAAAAGAGATAACACCCCCCCCATTACGTCATGCTTCAGAAATGTGGAAAATGGTCCGTTTTCAAATGTTTTATTTTTGAACATCAGTTCACATTTGTAGGTGGATCATCAGTGTTAGAGCTAAAATTAGCATGTTTAAAGTGATTTTCATGCTTCCAGGGGCTCGGGAAGTGAATTAAATACTATTTGGAGGCATTTAATGTTCAATCAAAAACAGCTGATTTTTGACAAAAGAGAAAACACCCCCCCATTACGTCATGCTTCAGAAATGTGGAAAATGGTCCGTTTTCAAATGTTTTATTTTTGAACGTCAGTTCACATTTGTAGGTGGATCATCAGTGTTAGAGCTAAAATTAGCATGTTTAAAGTGATTTTCATGCTTCCAGGGGCCCTAAACACAAGATTTATGGAATGGTTAAAAGTGCATGAAAATGGCCAATTTACTCACTCTGAGTTCTCAAAAAGGGTTTCTTCACCCCAGGAAGTTAATTAAATACCATTTGGAGGCATTTAATGTTCGAGCAAAAACGGCTGATTTTCGACAAAAGAGATAACACCCCCCCATTACGTCATGCTTCAGAAATGTGGAAAATGGTCCGTTTTCAAATGTTTTATTTTTGAACATCAGTTCACATTTGTAGGTGGATCATCAGTGTTAGAGCTAAAATTAGCATGTTTAAAGTGATTTTCATGCTTCCAGGGGCTCGGGAAGTGAATTAAATACTATTTGGAGGCATTTAATGTTCAATCAAAAACAGCTGATTTTTGACAAAAGAGATAACACCCCCCCATTACTTCATGCTTCAGAAATGTGGAAAATGGTCCGTTTTCAAATGTTTTATTTTTTAACGTCAGTTCACATTTGTAGGTGGATCATCAGTGTTAGAGCTAAAATTAGCATGTTTAAAGTGATTTTCATGCTTCCAGGGGCCCTAAACACAAGATTTATGGAATGGTTACAAGTGCATGAAAATGGCCAATTTACTCACTCTGAGTTCTCAAAAAGGGTTTCTTCACCCCGGGAAGTTAATTAAATACCATTTGGAGGCATTTAATGTTCGAGCAAAAACGGCTGATTTCCGACAAAAGAGATAACACCCCCCCATTACGTCATGCTTCAGAAATGTGGAAAATGGTCCGTTTTCAAATGTTTTATTTTTGAACGTCAGTTCACATTTGTAGGTGGATCATCAGTGTTAGAGCTAAAATTAGCATGTTTAAAGTGATTTTCATGCTTCCAGGGGCCCTAAACACAAGATATATGGAATGGTTAAAAGTGCATGAAAATGGCCAATTTACTCACTCTGAGTTCTCAAAAAGGGTTTCTTCACCCCGGGAAGTTAATTAAATACCATTTGGAGGCATTTAATGTTCGAGCAAAAACGGCTGATTTTCGACAAAAGAGATAACACCCCCCCCATTACGTCATGCTTCAGAAATGTGGAAAATGGTCCGTTTTCAAATGTTTTATTTTTGAACATCAGTTCACATTTGTAGGTGGATCATCAGTGTTAGAGCTAAAATTAGCATGTTTAAAGTGATTTTCATGCTTCCAGGGGCTCGGGAAGTGAATTAAATACTATTTGGAGGCATTTAATGTTCAATCAAAAACAGCTGATTTTTGACAAAAGAGAAAACACCCCCCCATTACGTCATGCTTCAGAAATGTGGAAAATGGTCCGTTTTCAAATGTTTTATTTTTGAACGTCAGTTCACATTTGTAGGTGGATCATCAGTGTTAGAGCTAAAATTAGCATGTTTAAAGTGATTTTCATGCTTCCAGGGGCCCTAAACACAAGATTTATGGAATGGTTAAAAGTGCATGAAAATGGCCAATTACTCACTCTGAGTTCTCAAAAAGGGTTTCTTCACCCCGGGAAGTTAATTAAATACCATCTGGAGGCATTTAATGTTCGAGCAAAAACGGCTGATTTTCGACAAAAGAGATAACACCCCCCCATTACGTCATGCTTCAGAAATGTGGAAAATGGTCCGTTTTCAAATGTTTTATTTTTGAACATCAGTTCACATTTGTAGGTGGATCATCAGTGTTAGAGCTAAAATTAGCATGTTTAAAGTGATTTTCATGCTTCCAGGGGCTCGGGAAGTGAATTAAATACTATTTGGAGGCATTTAATGTTCAATCAAAAACAGCTGATTTTTGACAAAAGAGATAACACCCCCCCATTACGTCATGCTTCAGAAATGTGGAAAATGGTCCGTTTTCAAATGTTTTATTTTTTAACGTCAGTTCACATTTGTAGGTGGATCATCAGTGTTAGAGCTAAAATTAGCATGTTTAAAGTGATTTTCATGCTTCCAGGGGCCCTAAACACAAGATTTATGGAATGGTTAAAAGTGCATGAAAATGGCCAATTTACTCACTCTGAGTTCTCAAAAAGGGTTTCTTCACCCCGGGAAGTTAATTAAATACCATTTGGAGGCATTTAATGTTCGAGCAAAAACGGCTGATTTTCGACAAAAGAGATAACACCCCCCCCATTACGTCATGCTTCAGAAATGTGGAAAATGGTCCGTTTTCAAATGTTTTATTTTTGAACATCAGTTCACATTTGTAGGTGGATCATCAGTGTTAGAGCTAAAATTAGCATGTTTAAAGTGATTTTCATGCTTCCAGGGGCTCGGGAAGTGAATTAAATACTATTTGGAGGCATTTAATGTTCAATCAAAAACAGCTGATTTTTGACAAAAGAGATAACACCCCCCCATTACGTCATGCTTCAGAAATGTGGAAAATGGTCCGTTTTCAAATGTTTTATTTTTTAACGTCAGTTCACATTTGTAGGTGGATCATCAGTGTTAGAGCTAAAATTAGCATGTTTAAAGTGATTTTCATGCTTCCAGGGGCCCTAAACACAAGATTTATGGAATGGTTAAAAGTGCATGAAAATGGCCAATTTACTCACTCTGAGTTCTCAAAAAGGGTTTCTTCACCACGGGAAGTTAATTAAATACCATTTGGAGGCATTTAATGTTCGAGCAAAAACGGCGGATTTTCGACAAAAGAGATAACACCCCCCCATTACGTCATGCTTCAGAAATGTGGAAAATGGTCCGTTTTCAAATGTTTTATTTTTGAACATCAGTTCACATTTGTAGGTGGATCATCAGTGTTAGAGCTAAAATTAGCATGTTTAAAGTGATTTTCATGCTTCCAGGGGCCCTAAACACAAGATTTATGGAATGGTTAAAAGTGCATGAAAATGGCCAATTTACTCACTCTGAGTTCTCAAAAAGGGTTTCTTCACCCCGGGAAGTTAATTAAATACCATTTGGAGGCATTTAATGTTCGAGCAAAAACGGCTGATTTTCGACAAAAGAGATAACACCCCCCCATTACGTCATGCTTCAGAAATGTGGAAAATGGTCCGTTTTCAAATGTTTTATTTTTGAACGTCAGTTCACATTTGTAGGTGGATCATCAGTGTTAGAGCTAAAATTAGCATGTTTAAAGTGATTTTCATGCTTCCAGGGGCTCGGGAAGTGAATTAAATACTATTTGGAGGCATTTAATGTTCAATCAAAAACAGCTGATTTTTGACAAAAGAGATAACACCCCCCCATTACGTCATGCTTCAGAAATGTGGAAAATGGTCCGTTTTCAAATGTTTTATTTTTTAACGTCAGTTCACATTTGTAGTTGGATCATCAGTGTTAGAGCTAAAATTAGCATGTTTAAAGTGATTTTCATGCTTCCAGGGGCCCTAAACACAAGATTTATGGAATGGTTAAAAGTGCATGAAAATGGCCAATTTACTCACTCTGAGTTCTCAAAAAGGGTTTCTTCACCCCGGGAAGTTAATTAAATACCATTTGGAGGCATTAAATGTTCGAGCAAAAACGGCTGATTTTCGACAAAAGAGATAACACCCCCCCATTACGTCATGCTTCAGAAATGTGGAAAATGGTCCGTTTTCAAATGTTTTATTTTTGAACGTCAGTTCACATTTGTAGGTGGATCATCAGTGTTAGAGCTAAAATTAGCATGTTTAAAGTGATTTTCATGCTTCCAGGGGCCCTAAACACAAGATATATGGAATGGTTAAAAGTGCATGAAAATGGCCAATTTACTCACTCTGAGTTCTCAAAAAGGGTTTCTTCACCCCGGGAAGTTAATTAAATACCATTTGGAGGCATTTAATGTTCGAGCAAAAACGGCTGATTTTCGACAAAAGAGATAACACCCCCCCCATTACGTCATGCTTCAGAAATGTGGAAAATGGTCCGTTTTCAAATGTTTTATTTTTGAACATCAGTTCACATTTGTAGGTGGATCATCAGTGTTAGAGCTAAAATTAGCATGTTTAAAGTGATTTTCATGCTTCCAGGGGCTCGGGAAGTGAATTAAATACTATTTGGAGGCATTTAATGTTCAATCAAAAACAGCTGATTTTTGACAAAAGAGAAAACACCCCCCCATTACGTCATGCTTCAGAAATGTGGAAAATGGTCCGTTTTCAAATGTTTTATTTTTGAACGTCAGTTCACATTTGTAGGTGGATCATCAGTGTTAGAGCTAAAATTAGCATGTTTAAAGTGATTTTCATGCTTCCAGGGGCCCTAAACACAAGATTTATGGAATGGTTAAAAGTGCATGAAAATGGCCAATTACTCACTCTGAGTTCTCAAAAAGGGTTTCTTCACCCCGGGAAGTTAATTAAATACCATCTGGAGGCATTTAATGTTCGAGCAAAAACGGCTGATTTTCGACAAAAGAGATAACACCCCCCCATTACGTCATGCTTCAGAAATGTGGAAAATGGTCCGTTTTCAAATGTTTTATTTTTGAACATCAGTTCACATTTGTAGGTGGATCATCAGTGTTAGAGCTAAAATTAGCATGTTTAAAGTGATTTTCATGCTTCCAGGGGCTCGGGAAGTGAATTAAATACTATTTGGAGGCATTTAATGTTCAATCAAAAACAGCTGATTTTTGACAAAAGAGATAACACCCCCCCATTACGTCATGCTTCAGAAATGTGGAAAATGGTCCGTTTTCAAATGTTTTATTTTTTAACGTCAGTTCACATTTGTAGGTGGATCATCAGTGTTAGAGCTAAAATTAGCATGTTTAAAGTGATTTTCATGCTTCCAGGGGCCCGAAACACAAGATTTATGGAATGGTTAAAAGTGCATGAAAATGGCCAATTTACTCACTCTGAGTTCTCAAAAAGGGTTTCTTCACCCCGGGAAGTTAATTAAATACCATTTGGAGGCATTTAATGTTCGAGCAAAAACGGCTGATTTTCGACAAAAGAGATAACACCCCCCCCATTACGTCATGCTTCAGAAATGTGGAAAATGGTCCGTTTTCAAATGTTTTATTTTTGAACATCAGTTCACATTTGTAGGTGGATCATCAGTGTTAGAGCTAAAATTAGCATGTTTAAAGTGATTTTCATGCTTCCAGGGGCTCGGGAAGTGAATTAAATACTATTTGGAGGCATTTAATGTTCAATCAAAAACAGCTGATTTTTGACAAAAGAGATAACACCCCCCCATTACGTCATGCTTCAGAAATGTGGAAAATGGTCCGTTTTCAAATGTTTTATTTTTTAACGTCAGTTCACATTTGTAGGTGGATCATCAGTGTTAGAGCTAAAATTAGCATGTTTAAAGTGATTTTCATGCTTCCAGGGGCCCTAAACACAAGATTTATGGAATGGTTAAAAGTGCATGAAAATGGCCAATTTACTCACTCTGAGTTCTCAAAAAGGGTTTCTTCACCACGGAAAGTTAATTAAATACCATTTGGAGGCATTTAATGTTCGAGCAAAAACGGCGGATTTTCGACAAAAGAGATAACACCCCCCCATTACGTCATGCTTCAGAAATGTGGAAAATGGTCCGTTTTCAAATGTTTTATTTTTGAACATCAGTTCACATTTGTAGGTGGATCATCAGTGTTAGAGCTAAAATTAGCATGTTTAAAGTGATTTTCATGCTTCCAGGGGCTCGGGAAGTGAATTAAATACTATTTGGAGGCATTTAATGTTCAATCAAAAACAGCTGATTTTTGACAAAAGAGATAACACCCCCCCATTACGTCATGCTTCAGAAATGTGGAAAATGGTCCGTTTTCAAATGTTTTATTTTTTAACGTCAGTTCACATTTGTAGGTGGATCATCAGTGTTAGAGCTAAAATTAGCATGTTTAAAGTGATTTTCATGCTTCCAGGGGCCCTAAACACAAGATTTATGGAATGGTTAAAAGTGCATGAAAATGGCCAATTTACTCACTCTGAGTTCTCAAAAAGGGTTTCTTCACCCCGGGAAGTTAATTAAATACCATTTGGAGGCATTTAATGTTCGAGCAAAAACGGCTGATTTTCGACAAAAGAGATAACACCCCCCCATTACGTCATGCTTCAGAAATGTGGAAAATGGTCCGTTTTCAAATGTTTTATTTTTGAACGTCAGTTCACATTTGTAGGTGGATCATCAGTGTTAGAGCTAAAATTAGCATGTTTAAAGTGATTTTCATGCTTCCAGGGGCCCTAAACACAAGATATATGGAATGGTTAAAAGTGCATGAAAATGGCCAATTTACTCACTCTGAGTTCTCAAAAAGGGTTTCTTCACCCCGGGAAGTTAATTAAATACCATTTGGAGGCATTTAATGTTCGAGCAAAAACGGCTGATTTTCGACAAAAGAGATAACACCCCCCCCATTACGTCATGCTTCAGAAATGTGGAAAATGGTCCGTTTTCAAATGTTTTATTTTTGAACATCAGTTCACATTTGTAGGTGGATCATCAGTGTTAGAGCTAAAATTAGCATGTTTAAAGTGATTTTCATGCTTCCAGGGGCTCGGGAAGTGAATTAAATACTATTTGGAGGCATTTAATGTTCAATCAAAAACAGCTGATTTTTGACAAAAGAGAAAACACCCCCCCATTACGTCATGCTTCAGAAATGTGGAAAATGGTCCGTTTTCAAATGTTTTATTTTTGAACGTCAGTTCACATTTGTAGGTGGATCATCAGTGTTAGAGCTAAAATTAGCATGTTTAAAGTGATTTTCATGCTTCCAGGGGCCCTAAACACAAGATTTATGGAATGGTTAAAAGTGCATGAAAATGGCCAATTTACTCACTCTGAGTTCTCAAAAAGGGTTTCTTCACCCCAGGAAGTTAATTAAATACCATTTGGAGGCATTTAATGTTCGAGCAAAAACGGCTGATTTTCGACAAAAGAGATAACACCCCCCCATTACGTCATGCTTCAGAAATGTGGAAAATGGTCCGTTTTCAAATGTTTTATTTTTGAACATCAGTTCACATTTGTAGGTGGATCATCAGTGTTAGAGCTAAAATTAGCATGTTTAAAGTGATTTTCATGCTTCCAGGGGCTCGGGAAGTGAATTAAATACTATTTGGAGGCATTTAATGTTCAATCAAAAACAGCTGATTTTTGACAAAAGAGATAACACCCCCCCATTACTTCATGCTTCAGAAATGTGGAAAATGGTCCGTTTTCAAATGTTTTATTTTTTAACGTCAGTTCACATTTGTAGGTGGATCATCAGTGTTAGAGCTAAAATTAGCATGTTTAAAGTGATTTTCATGCTTCCAGGGGCCCTAAACACAAGATTTATGGAATGGTTACAAGTGCATGAAAATGGCCAATTTACTCACTCTGAGTTCTCAAAAAGGGTTTCTTCACCCCGGGAAGTTAATTAAATACCATTTGGAGGCATTTAATGTTCGAGCAAAAACGGCTGATTTCCGACAAAAGAGATAACACCCCCCCATTACGTCATGCTTCAGAAATGTGGAAAATGGTCCGTTTTCAAATGTTTTATTTTTGAACGTCAGTTCACATTTGTAGGTGGATCATCAGTGTTAGAGCTAAAATTAGCATGTTTAAAGTGATTTTCATGCTTCCAGGGGCCCTAAACACAAGATATATGGAATGGTTAAAAGTGCATGAAAATGGCCAATTTACTCACTCTGAGTTCTCAAAAAGGGTTTCTTCACCCCGGGAAGTTAATTAAATACCATTTGGAGGCATTTAATGTTCGAGCAAAAACGGCTGATTTTCGACAAAAGAGATAACACCCCCCCCATTACGTCATGCTTCAGAAATGTGGAAAATGGTCCGTTTTCAAATGTTTTATTTTTGAACATCAGTTCACATTTGTAGGTGGATCATCAGTGTTAGAGCTAAAATTAGCATGTTTAAAGTGATTTTCATGCTTCCAGGGGCTCGGGAAGTGAATTAAATACTATTTGGAGGCATTTAATGTTCAATCAAAAACAGCTGATTTTTGACAAAAGAGAAAACACCCCCCCATTACGTCATGCTTCAGAAATGTGGAAAATGGTCCGTTTTCAAATGTTTTATTTTTGAACGTCAGTTCACATTTGTAGGTGGATCATCAGTGTTAGAGCTAAAATTAGCATGTTTAAAGTGATTTTCATGCTTCCAGGGGCCCTAAACACAAGATTTATGGAATGGTTAAAAGTGCATGAAAATGGCCAATTACTCACTCTGAGTTCTCAAAAAGGGTTTCTTCACCCCGGGAAGTTAATTAAATACCATCTGGAGGCATTTAATGTTCGAGCAAAAACGGCTGATTTTCGACAAAAGAGATAACACCCCCCCATTACGTCATGCTTCAGAAATGTGGAAAATGGTCCGTTTTCAAATGTTTTATTTTTGAACATCAGTTCACATTTGTAGGTGGATCATCAGTGTTAGAGCTAAAATTAGCATGTTTAAAGTGATTTTCATGCTTCCAGGGGCTCGGGAAGTGAATTAAATACTATTTGGAGGCATTTAATGTTCAATCAAAAACAGCTGATTTTTGACAAAAGAGATAACACCCCCCCATTACGTCATGCTTCAGAAATGTGGAAAATGGTCCGTTTTCAAATGTTTTATTTTTTAACGTCAGTTCACATTTGTAGGTGGATCATCAGTGTTAGAGCTAAAATTAGCATGTTTAAAGTGATTTTCATGCTTCCAGGGGCCCTAAACACAAGATTTATGGAATGGTTAAAAGTGCATGAAAATGGCCAATTTACTCACTCTGAGTTCTCAAAAAGGGTTTCTTCACCCCGGGAAGTTAATTAAATACCATTTGGAGGCATTTAATGTTCGAGCAAAAACGGCTGATTTTCGACAAAAGAGATAACACCCCCCCCATTACGTCATGCTTCAGAAATGTGGAAAATGGTCCGTTTTCAAATGTTTTATTTTTGAACATCAGTTCACATTTGTAGGTGGATCATCAGTGTTAGAGCTAAAATTAGCATGTTTAAAGTGATTTTCATGCTTCCAGGGGCTCGGGAAGTGAATTAAATACTATTTGGAGGCATTTAATGTTCAATCAAAAACAGCTGATTTTTGACAAAAGAGATAACACCCCCCCATTACGTCATGCTTCAGAAATGTGGAAAATGGTCCGTTTTCAAATGTTTTATTTTTTAACGTCAGTTCACATTTGTAGGTGGATCATCAGTGTTAGAGCTAAAATTAGCATGTTTAAAGTGATTTTCATGCTTCCAGGGGCCCTAAACACAAGATTTATGGAATGGTTAAAAGTGCATGAAAATGGCCAATTTACTCACTCTGAGTTCTCAAAAAGGGTTTCTTCACCACGGAAAGTTAATTAAATACCATTTGGAGGCATTTAATGTTCGAGCAAAAACGGCGGATTTTCGACAAAAGAGATAACACCCCCCCATTACGTCATGCTTCAGAAATGTGGAAAATGGTCCGTTTTCAAATGTTTTATTTTTGAACATCAGTTCACATTTGTAGGTGGATCATCAGTGTTAGAGCTAAAATTAGCATGTTTAAAGTGATTTTCATGCTTCCAGGGGCTCGGGAAGTGAATTAAATACTATTTGGAGGCATTTAATGTTCAATCAAAAACAGCTGATTTTTGACAAAAGAGATAACACCCCCCCATTACGTCATGCTTCAGAAATGTGGAAAATGGTCCGTTTTCAAATGTTTTATTTTTTAACGTCAGTTCACATTTGTAGGTGGATCATCAGTGTTAGAGCTAAAATTAGCATGTTTAAAGTGATTTTCATGCTTCCAGGGGCCCTAAACACAAGATTTATGGAATGGTTAAAAGTGCATGAAAATGGCCAATTTACTCACTCTGAGTTCTCAAAAAGGGTTTCTTCACCCCGGGAAGTTAATTAAATACCATTTGGAGGCATTTAATGTTCGAGCAAAAACGGCTGATTTTCGACAAAAGAGATAACACCCCCCCATTACGTCATGCTTCAGAAATGTGGAAAATGGTCCGTTTTCAAATGTTTTATTTTTGAACGTCAGTTCACATTTGTAGGTGGATCATCAGTGTTAGAGCTAAAATTAGCATGTTTAAAGTGATTTTCATGCTTCCAGGGGCCCTAAACACAAGATATATGGAATGGTTAAAAGTGCATGAAAATGGCCAATTTACTCACTCTGAGTTCTCAAAAAGGGTTTCTTCACCCCGGGAAGTTAATTAAATACCATTTGGAGGCATTTAATGTTCGAGCAAAAACGGCTGATTTTCGACAAAAGAGATAACACCCCCCCCATTACGTCATGCTTCAGAAATGTGGAAAATGGTCCGTTTTCAAATGTTTTATTTTTGAACATCAGTTCACATTTGTAGGTGGATCATCAGTGTTAGAGCTAAAATTAGCATGTTTAAAGTGATTTTCATGCTTCCAGGGGCTCGGGAAGTGAATTAAATACTATTTGGAGGCATTTAATGTTCAATCAAAAACAGCTGATTTTTGACAAAAGAGAAAACACCCCCCCATTACGTCATGCTTCAGAAATGTGGAAAATGGTCCGTTTTCAAATGTTTTATTTTTGAACGTCAGTTCACATTTGTAGGTGGATCATCAGTGTTAGAGCTAAAATTAGCATGTTTAAAGTGATTTTCATGCTTCCAGGGGCCCTAAACACAAGATTTATGGAATGGTTAAAAGTGCATGAAAATGGCCAATTTACTCACTCTGAGTTCTCAAAAAGGGTTTCTTCACCCCAGGAAGTTAATTAAATACCATTTGGAGGCATTTAATGTTCGAGCAAAAACGGCTGATTTTCGACAAAAGAGATAACACCCCCCCATTACGTCATGCTTCAGAAATGTGGAAAATGGTCCGTTTTCAAATGTTTTATTTTTGAACATCAGTTCACATTTGTAGGTGGATCATCAGTGTTAGAGCTAAAATTAGCATGTTTAAAGTGATTTTCATGCTTCCAGGGGCTCGGGAAGTGAATTAAATACTATTTGGAGGCATTTAATGTTCAATCAAAAACAGCTGATTTTTGACAAAAGAGATAACACCCCCCCATTACTTCATGCTTCAGAAATGTGGAAAATGGTCCGTTTTCAAATGTTTTATTTTTTAACGTCAGTTCACATTTGTAGGTGGATCATCAGTGTTAGAGCTAAAATTAGCATGTTTAAAGTGATTTTCATGCTTCCAGGGGCCCTAAACACAAGATTTATGGAATGGTTACAAGTGCATGAAAATGGCCAATTTACTCACTCTGAGTTCTCAAAAAGGGTTTCTTCACCCCGGGAAGTTAATTAAATACCATTTGGAGGCATTTAATGTTCGAGCAAAAACGGCTGATTTCCGACAAAAGAGATAACACCCCCCCATTACGTCATGCTTCAGAAATGTGGAAAATGGTCCGTTTTCAAATGTTTTATTTTTGAACGTCAGTTCACATTTGTAGGTGGATCATCAGTGTTAGAGCTAAAATTAGCATGTTTAAAGTGATTTTCATGCTTCCAGGGGCTCGGGAAGTGAATTAAATACTATTTGGAGGCATTTAATGTTCAATCAAAAACAGCTGATTTTTGACAAAAGAGATAACACCCCCCCATTACGTCATGCTTCAGAAATGTGGAAAATGGTCCGTTTTCAAATGTTTTATTTTTTAACGTCAGTTCACATTTGTAGTTGGATCATCAGTGTTAGAGCTAAAATTAGCATGTTTAAAGTGATTTTCATGCTTCCAGGGGCCCTAAACACAAGATTTATGGAATGGTTAAAAGTGCATGAAAATGGCCAATTTACTCACTCTGAGTTCTCAAAAAGGGTTTCTTCACCCCGGGAAGTTAATTAAATACCATTTGGAGGCATTTAATGTTCGAGCAAAAACGGCTGATTTTCGACAAAAGAGATAACACCCCCCCATTACATCATGCTTCAGAAATGTGGAAAATGGTCCGTTTTCAAATGTTTTATTTTTGAACGTCAGTTCACATTTGTAGGTGGATCATCAGTGTTAGAGCTAAAATTAGCATGTTTAAAGTGATTTTCATGCTTCCAGGGGCCCTAAACACAAGATATATGGAATGGTTAAAAGTGCATGAAAATGGCCAATTTACTCACTCTGAGTTCTCAAAAAGGGTTTCTTCACCCCGGGAAGTTAATTAAATACCATTTGGAGGCATTTAATGTTCGAGCAAAAACGGCTGATTTTCGACAAAAGAGATAACACCCCCCCCCATTACGTCATGCTTCAGAAATGTGGAAAATGGTCCGTTTTCAAATGTTTTATTTTTGAACATCAGTTCACATTTGTAGGTGGATCATCAGTGTTAGAGCTAAAATTAGCATGTTTAAAGTGATTTTCATGCTTCCAGGGGCTCGGGAAGTGAATTAAATACTATTTGGAGGCATTTAATGTTCAATCAAAAACAGCTGATTTTTGACAAAAGAGAAAACACCCCCCCATTGCGTCATGCTTCAGAAATGTGGAAAATGGTCCGTTTTCAAATGTTTTATTGTTGAACGTCAGTTCACATTTGTAGGTGGATCATCAGTGTTAGAGCTAAAATTAGCATGTTTAAAGTGATTTTCATGCTTCCAGTGGCCCTAAACACAAGATTTATGGAATGGTTAAAAGTGCATGAAAATGGCCAATTACTCACTCTGAGTTCTCAAAAAGGGTTTCTTCACCCCGGGAAGTTAATTAAATACCATCTGGAGGCATTTAATGTTCGAGCAAAAACGGCTGATTTTCGACAAAAGAGATAACACCCCCCCATTACGTCATGCTTCAGAAATGTGGAAAATGGTCCGTTTTCAAATGTTTTATTTTTGAACATCAGTTCACATTTGTAGGTGGATCATCAGTGTTAGAGCTAAAATTAGCATGTTTAAAGTGATTTTCATGCTTCCAGGGGCTCGGGAAGTGAATTAAATACTATTTGGAGGCATTTAATGTTCAATCAAAAACAGCTGATTTTTGACAAAAGAGATAACACCCCCCCATTACGTCATGCTTCAGAAATGTGGAAAATGGTCCGTTTTCAAATGTTTTATTTTTTAACGTCAGTTCACATTTGTAGGTGGATCATCAGTGTTAGAGCTAAAATTAGCATGTTTAAAGTGATTTTCATGCTTCCAGGGGCCCTAAACACAAGATTTATGGAATGGTTAAAAGTGCATGAAAATGGCCAATTTACTCACTCTGAGTTCTCAAAAAGGGTTTCTTCACCCCGGGAAGTTAATTAAATACCATTTGGAGGCATTTAATGTTCGAGCAAAAACGGCTGATTTTCGACAAAAGAGATAACACCCCCCCCATTACGTCATGCTTCAGAAATGTGGAAAATGGTCCGTTTTCAAATGTTTTATTTTTGAACGTCAGTTCACATTTGTAGGTGGATCATCAGTGTTAGAGCTAAAATTAGCATGTTTAAAGTGATTTTCATGCTTCCAGGGGCCCTAAACACAAGATTTATGGAATGGTTAAAAGTGCATGAAAACGGCCAATTTACTCACTCTGAGTTCTCAAAAAGGGTTTCTTCACCCCGGGAAGTTAATTAAATACCATTTGGAGGCATTTAATGTTCGAGCAAAAACGGCTGATTTTCGACAAAAGAGATAACACCCCCCCATTACGTCATGCTTCAGAAATGTGGAAAATGGTCCGTTTTCAAATGTTTTATTTTTGAACATCAGTTCACATTTGTAGGTGGATCATCAGTGTTAGAGCTAAAATTAGCATGTTTAAAGTGATTTTCATGCTTCCAGGGGCTCGGGAAGTGAATTAAATACTATTTGGAGGCATTTAATGTTTAATCAAAAACAGCTGATTTTTGACAAAAGAGATAACACCCCCCCATTACGTCATGCTTCAGAAATGTGGAAAATGGTCCGTTTTCAAAGGTTTTATTTTTTAACGTCAGTTCACATTTGTAGGTGGATCATCAGTGTTAGAGCTAAAATTAGCATGTTTAAAGTGATTTTCATGCTTCCAGGGGCCCTAAACACAAGATTTATGGAATGGTTAAAAGTGCATGAAAATGGCCAATTTACTCACTCTGAGTTCTCAAAAAGGGTTTCTTCACCCCGGGAAGTTAATTAAATACCATTTGGAGGCATTTAATGTTCGAGCAAAAACGGCTGATTTTCGACAAAAGAGATAACACCCCCCCATTACGTCATGCTTCAGAAATGTGGAAAATGGTCCGTTTTCAAATGTTTTATTTTTGAACGTCAGTTCACATTTGTAGGTGGATCATCAGTGTTAGAGCTAAAATTAGCATGTTTAAAGTGATTTTCATGCTTCCAGGGGCTCGGGAAGTGAATTAAATACTATTTGGAGGCATTTAATGTTCAATCAAAAACAGCTGATTTTTGACAAAAGAGATAACACCCCCCCATTACGTCATGCTTCAGAAATGTGGAAAATGGTCCGTTTTCAAATGTTTTATTTTTTAACGTCAGTTCACATTTGTAGTTGGATCATCAGTGTTAGAGCTAAAATTAGCATGTTTAAAGTGATTTTCATGCTTCCAGGGGCCCTAAACACAAGATTTATGGAATGGTTAAAAGTGCATGAAAATGGCCAATTTACTCACTCTGAGTTCTCAAAAAGGGTTTCTTCACCCCGGGAAGTTAATTAAATACCATTTGGAGGCATTTAATGTTCGAGCAAAAACGGCTGATTTTCGACAAAAGAGATAACACCCCCCCATTACGTCATGCTTCAGAAATGTGGAAAATGGTCCGTTTTCAAATGTTTTATTTTTGAACGTCAGTTCACATTTGTAGGTGGATCATCAGTGTTAGAGCTAAAATTAGCATGTTTAAAGTGATTTTCATGCTTCCAGGGGCCCTAAACACAAGATATATGGAATGGTTAAAAGTGCATGAAAATGGCCAATTTACTCACTCTGAGTTCTCAAAAAGGGTTTCTTCACCCCGGGAAGTTAATTAAATACCATTTGGAGGCATTTAATGTTCGAGCAAAAACGGCTGATTTTCGACAAAAGAGATAACACCCCCCCCATTACGTCATGCTTCAGAAATGTGGAAAATGGTCCGTTTTCAAATGTTTTATTTTTGAACATCAGTTCACATTTGTAGGTGGATCATCAGTGTTAGAGCTAAAATTAGCATGTTTAAAGTGATTTTCATGCTTCCAGGGGCTCGGGAAGTGAATTAAATACTATTTGGAGGCATTTAATGTTCAATCAAAAACAGCTGATTTTTGACAAAAGAGAAAACACCCCCCCATTACGTCATGCTTCAGAAATGTGGAAAATGGTCCGTTTTCAAATGTTTTATTTTTGAACGTCAGTTCACATTTGTAGGTGGATCATCAGTGTTAGAGCTAAAATTAGCATGTTTAAAGTGATTTTCATGCTTCCAGGGGCCCTAAACACAAGATTTATGGAATGGTTAAAAGTGCATGAAAATGGCCAATTACTCACTCTGAGTTCTCAAAAAGGGTTTCTTCACCCCGGGAAGTTAATTAAATACCATCTGGAGGCATTTAATGTTCGAGCAAAAACGGCTGATTTTCGACAAAAGAGATAACACCCCCCCATTACGTCATGCTTCAGAAATGTGGAAAATGGTCCGTTTTCAAATGTTTTATTTTTGAACATCAGTTCACATTTGTAGGTGGATCATCAGTGTTAGAGCTAAAATTAGCATGTTTAAAGTGATTTTCATGCTTCCAGGGGCTCGGGAAGTGAATTAAATACTATTTGGAGGCATTTAATGTTCAATCAAAAACAGCTGATTTTTGACAAAAGAGATAACACCCCCCCATTACGTCATGCTTCAGAAATGTGGAAAATGGTCCGTTTTCAAATGTTTTATTTTTTAACGTCAGTTCACATTTGTAGGTGGATCATCAGTGTTAGAGCTAAAATTAGCATGTTTAAAGTGATTTTCATGCTTCCAGGGGCCCTAAACACAAGATTTATGGAATGGTTAAAAGTGCATGAAAATGGCCAATTTACTCACTCTGAGTTCTCAAAAAGGGTTTCTTCACCCCGGGAAGTTAATTAAATACCATTTGGAGGCATTTAATGTTCGAGCAAAAACGGCTGATTTTCGACAAAAGAGATAACACCCCCCCCATTACGTCATGCTTCAGAAATGTGGAAAATGGTCCGTTTTCAAATGTTTTATTTTTGAACATCAGTTCACATTTGTAGGTGGATCATCAGTGTTAGAGCTAAAATTAGCATGTTTAAAGTGATTTTCATGCTTCCAGGGGCTCGGGAAGTGAATTAAATACTATTTGGAGGCATTTAATGTTCAATCAAAAACAGCTGATTTTTGACAAAAGAGATAACACCCCCCCATTACGTCATGCTTCAGAAATGTGGAAAATGGTCCGTTTTCAAATGTTTTATTTTTTAACGTCAGTTCACATTTGTAGGTGGATCATCAGTGTTAGAGCTAAAATTAGCATGTTTAAAGTGATTTTCATGCTTCCAGGGGCCCTAAACACAAGATTTATGGAATGGTTAAAAGTGCATGAAAATGGCCAATTTACTCACTCTGAGTTCTCAAAAAGGGTTTCTTCACCACGGGAAGTTAATTAAATACCATTTGGAGGCATTTAATGTTCGAGCAAAAACGGCGGATTTTCGACAAAAGAGATAACACCCCCCCATTACGTCATGCTTCAGAAATGTGGAAAATGGTCCGTTTTCAAATGTTTTATTTTTGAACATCAGTTCACATTTGTAGGTGGATCATCAGTGTTAGAGCTAAAATTAGCATGTTTAAAGTGATTTTCATGCTTCCAGGGGCCCTAAACACAAGATTTATGGAATGGTTAAAAGTGCATGAAAATGGCCAATTTACTCACTCTGAGTTCTCAAAAAGGGTTTCTTCACCCCGGGAAGTTAATTAAATACCATTTGGAGGCATTTAATGTTCGAGCAAAAACGGCTGATTTTCGACAAAAGAGATAACACCCCCCCATTACGTCATGCTTCAGAAATGTGGAAAATGGTCCGTTTTCAAATGTTTTATTTTTGAACGTCAGTTCACATTTGTAGGTGGATCATCAGTGTTAGAGCTAAAATTAGCATGTTTAAAGTGATTTTCATGCTTCCAGGGGCTCGGGAAGTGAATTAAATACTATTTGGAGGCATTTAATGTTCAATCAAAAACAGCTGATTTTTGACAAAAGAGATAACACCCCCCCATTACGTCATGCTTCAGAAATGTGGAAAATGGTCCGTTTTCAAATGTTTTATTTTTTAACGTCAGTTCACATTTGTAGTTGGATCATCAGTGTTAGAGCTAAAATTAGCATGTTTAAAGTGATTTTCATGCTTCCAGGGGCCCTAAACACAAGATTTATGGAATGGTTAAAAGTGCATGAAAATGGCCAATTTACTCACTCTGAGTTCTCAAAAAGGGTTTCTTCACCCCGGGAAGTTAATTAAATACCATTTGGAGGCATTTAATGTTCGAGCAAAAACGGCTGATTTTCGACAAAAGAGATAACACCCCCCCATTACGTCATGCTTCAGAAATGTGGAAAATGGTCCGTTTTCAAATGTTTTATTTTTGAACGTCAGTTCACATTTGTAGGTGGATCATCAGTGTTAGAGCTAAAATTAGCATGTTTAAAGTGATTTTCATGCTTCCAGGGGCTCGGGAAGTGAATTAAATACTATTTGGAGGCATTTAATGTTCAATCAAAAACAGCTGATTTTTGACAAAAGAGATAACACCCCCCCATTACGTCATGCTTCAGAAATGTGGAAAATGGTCCGTTTTCAAATGTTTTATTTTTTAACGTCAGTTCACATTTGTAGTTGGATCATCAGTGTTAGAGCTAAAATTAGCATGTTTAAAGTGATTTTCATGCTTCCAGGGGCCCTAAACACAAGATTTATGGAATGGTTAAAAGTGCATGAAAATGGCCAATTTACTCACTCTGAGTTCTCAAAAAGGGTTTCTTCACCCCGGGAAGTTAATTAAATACCATTTGGAGGCATTTAATGTTCGAGCAAAAACGGCTGATTTTCGACAAAAGAGATAACACCCCCCCATTACGTCATGCTTCAGAAATGTGGAAAATGGTCCGTTTTCAAATGTTTTATTTTTGAACGTCAGTTCACATTTGTAGGTGGATCATCAGTGTTAGAGCTAAAATTAGCATGTTTAAAGTGATTTTCATGCTTCCAGGGGCCCTAAACACAAGATATATGGAATGGTTAAAAGTGCATGAAAATGGCCAATTTACTCACTCTGAGTTCTCAAAAAGGGTTTCTTCACCCCGGGAAGTTAATTAAATACCATTTGGAGGCATTTAATGTTCGAGCAAAAACGGCTGATTTTCGACAAAAGAGATAACACCCCCCCCATTACGTCATGCTTCAGAAATGTGGAAAATGGTCCGTTTTCAAATGTTTTATTTTTGAACATCAGTTCACATTTGTAGGTGGATCATCAGTGTTAGAGCTAAAATTAGCATGTTTAAAGTGATTTTCATGCTTCCAGGGGCTCGGGAAGTGAATTAAATACTATTTGGAGGCATTTAATGTTCAATCAAAAACAGCTGATTTTTGACAAAAGAGAAAACACCCCCCCATTACGTCATGCTTCAGAAATGTGGAAAATGGTCCGTTTTCAAATGTTTTATTTTTGAACGTCAGTTCACATTTGTAGGTGGATCATCAGTGTTAGAGCTAAAATTAGCATGTTTAAAGTGATTTTCATGCTTCCAGGGGCCCTAAACACAAGATTTATGGAATGGTTAAAAGTGCATGAAAATGGCCAATTACTCACTCTGAGTTCTCAAAAAGGGTTTCTTCACCCCGGGAAGTTAATTAAATACCATCTGGAGGCATTTAATGTTCGAGCAAAAACGGCTGATTTTCGACAAAAGAGATAACACCCCCCCATTACGTCATGCTTCAGAAATGTGGAAAATGGTCCGTTTTCAAATGTTTTATTTTTGAACATCAGTTCACATTTGTAGGTGGATCATCAGTGTTAGAGCTAAAATTAGCATGTTTAAAGTGATTTTCATGCTTCCAGGGGCTCGGGAAGTGAATTAAATACTATTTGGAGGCATTTAATGTTCAATCAAAAACAGCTGATTTTTGACAAAAGAGATAACACCCCCCCATTACGTCATGCTTCAGAAATGTGGAAAATGGTCCGTTTTCAAATGTTTTATTTTTTAACGTCAGTTCACATTTGTAGGTGGATCATCAGTGTTAGAGCTAAAATTAGCATGTTTAAAGTGATTTTCATGCTTCCAGGGGCCCTAAACACAAGATTTATGGAATGGTTAAAAGTGCATGAAAATGGCCAATTTACTCACTCTGAGTTCTCAAAAAGGGTTTCTTCACCCCGGGAAGTTAATTAAATACCATTTGGAGGCATTTAATGTTCGAGCAAAAACGGCTGATTTTCGACAAAAGAGATAACACCCCCCCCATTACGTCATGCTTCAGAAATGTGGAAAATGGTCCGTTTTCAAATGTTTTATTTTTGAACATCAGTTCACATTTGTAGGTGGATCATCAGTGTTAGAGCTAAAATTAGCATGTTTAAAGTGATTTTCATGCTTCCAGGGGCTCGGGAAGTGAATTAAATACTATTTGGAGGCATTTAATGTTCAATCAAAAACAGCTGATTTTTGACAAAAGAGATAACACCCCCCCATTACGTCATGCTTCAGAAATGTGGAAAATGGTCCGTTTTCAAATGTTTTATTTTTTAACGTCAGTTCACATTTGTAGGTGGATCATCAGTGTTAGAGCTAAAATTAGCATGTTTAAAGTGATTTTCATGCTTCCAGGGGCCCTAAACACAAGATTTATGGAATGGTTAAAAGTGCATGAAAATGGCCAATTTACTCACTCTGAGTTCTCAAAAAGGGTTTCTTCACCACGGGAAGTTAATTAAATACCATTTGGAGGCATTTAATGTTCGAGCAAAAACGGCGGATTTTCGACAAAAGAGATAACACCCCCCCATTACGTCATGCTTCAGAAATGTGGAAAATGGTCCGTTTTCAAATGTTTTATTTTTGAACATCAGTTCACATTTGTAGGTGGATCATCAGTGTTAGAGCTAAAATTAGCATGTTTAAAGTGATTTTCATGCTTCCAGGGGCCCTAAACACAAGATTTATGGAATGGTTAAAAGTGCATGAAAATGGCCAATTTACTCACTCTGAGTTCTCAAAAAGGGTTTCTTCACCCCGGGAAGTTAATTAAATACCATTTGGAGGCATTTAATGTTCGAGCAAAAACGGCTGATTTTCGACAAAAGAGATAACACCCCCCCATTACGTCATGCTTCAGAAATGTGGAAAATGGTCCGTTTTCAAATGTTTTATTTTTGAACGTCAGTTCACATTTGTAGGTGGATCATCAGTGTTAGAGCTAAAATTAGCATGTTTAAAGTGATTTTCATGCTTCCAGGGGCTCGGGAAGTGAATTAAATACTATTTGGAGGCATTTAATGTTCAATCAAAAACAGCTGATTTTTGACAAAAGAGATAACACCCCCCCATTACGTCATGCTTCAGAAATGTGGAAAATGGTCCGTTTTCAAATGTTTTATTTTTTAACGTCAGTTCACATTTGTAGTTGGATCATCAGTGTTAGAGCTAAAATTAGCATGTTTAAAGTGATTTTCATGCTTCCAGGGGCCCTAAACACAAGATTTATGGAATGGTTAAAAGTGCATGAAAATGGCCAATTTACTCACTCTGAGTTCTCAAAAAGGGTTTCTTCACCCCGGGAAGTTAATTAAATACCATTTGGAGGCATTTAATGTTCGAGCAAAAACGGCTGATTTTCGACAAAAGAGATAACACCCCCCCCATTACGTCATGCTTCAGAAATGTGGAAAATGGTCCGTTTTCAAATGTTTTATTTTTGAACGTCAGTTCACATTTGTAGGTGGATCATCAGTGTTAGAGCTAAAATTAGCATGTTTAAAGTGATTTTCATGCTTCCAGGGGCCCTAAACACAAGATATATGGAATGGTTAAAAGTGCATGAAAATGGCCAATTTACTCACTCTGAGTTCTCAAAAAGGGTTTCTTCACCCCGGGAAGTTAATTAAATACCATTTGGAGGCATTTAATGTTCGAGCAAAAACGGCTGATTTTCGACAAAAGAGATAACACCCCCCCCATTACGTCATGCTTCAGAAATGTGGAAAATGGTCCGTTTTCAAATGTTTTATTTTTGAACATCAGTTCACATTTGTAGGTGGATCATCAGTGTTAGAGCTAAAATTAGCATCTTTAAAGTGATTTTCATGCTTCCAGGGGCTCGGGAAGTGAATTAAATACTATTTGGAGGCATTTAATGTTCAATCAAAAACAGCTGATTTTTGACAAAAGAGAAAACACCCCCCCATTACGTCATGCTTCAGAAATGTGGAAAATGGTCCGTTTTCAAATGTTTTATTTTTGAACGTCAGTTCACATTTGTAGGTGGATCATCAGTGTTAGAGCTAAAATTAGCATGTTTAAAGTGATTTTCATGCTTCCAGGGGCCCTAAACACAAGATTTATGGAATGGTTAAAAGTGCATGAAAATGGCCAATTACTCACTCTGAGTTCTCAAAAAGGGTTTCTTCACCCCGGGAAGTTAATTAAATACCATCTGGAGGCATTTAATGTTCGAGCAAAAACGGCTGATTTTCGACAAAAGAGATAACACCCCCCCATTACGTCATGCTTCAGAAATGTGGAAAATGGTCCGTTTTCAAATGTTTTATTTTTGAACATCAGTTCACATTTGTAGGTGGATCATCAGTGTTAGAGCTAAAATTAGCATGTTTAAAGTGATTTTCATGCTTCCAGGGGCTCGGGAAGTGAATTAAATACTATTTGGAGGCATTTAATGTTCAATCAAAAACAGCTGATTTTTGACAAAAGAGATAACACCCCCCCATTACGTCATGCTTCAGAAATGTGGAAAATGGTCCGTTTTCAAATGTTTTATTTTTTAACGTCAGTTCACATTTGTAGGTGGATCATCAGTGTTAGAGCTAAAATTAGCATGTTTAAAGTGATTTTCATGCTTCCAGGGGCCCTAAACACAAGATTTATGGAATGGTTAAAAGTGCATGAAAATGGCCAATTTACTCACTCTGAGTTCTCAAAAAGGGTTTCTTCACCCCGGGAAGTTAATTAAATACCATTTGGAGGCATTTAATGTTCGAGCAAAAACGGCTGATTTTCGACAAAAGAGATAACACCCCCCCCATTACGTCATGCTTCAGAAATGTGGAAAATGGTCCGTTTTCAAATGTTTTATTTTTGAACATCAGTTCACATTTGTAGGTGGATCATCAGTGTTAGAGCTAAAATTAGCATGTTTAAAGTGATTTTCATGCTTCCAGGGGCTCGGGAAGTGAATTAAATACTATTTGGAGGCATTTAATGTTCAATCAAAAACAGCTGATTTTTGACAAAAGAGATAACACCCCCCCATTACGTCATGCTTCAGAAATGTGGAAAATGGTCCGTTTTCAAATGTTTTATTTTTTAACGTCAGTTCACATTTGTAGGTGGATCATCAGTGTTAGAGCTAAAATTAGCATGTTTAAAGTGATTTTCATGCTTCCAGGGGCCCTAAACACAAGATTTATGGAATGGTTAAAAGTGCATGAAAATGGCCAATTTACTCACTCTGAGTTCTCAAAAAGGGTTTCTTCACCACGGAAAGTTAATTAAATACCATTTGGAGGCATTTAATGTTCGAGCAAAAACGGCGGATTTTCGACAAAAGAGATAACACCCCCCCCATTACGTCATGCTTCAGAAATGTGGAAAATGGTCCGTTTTCAAATGTTTTATTTTTGAACATCAGTTCACATTTGTAGGTGGATCATCAGTGTTAGAGCTAAAATTAGCATGTTTAAAGTGATTTTCATGCTTCCAGGGGCTCGGGAAGTGAATTAAATACTATTTGGAGGCATTTAATGTTCAATCAAAAACAGCTGATTTTTGACAAAAGAGATAACACCCCCCCATTACGTCATGCTTCAGAAATGTGGAAAATGGTCCGTTTTCAAATGTTTTATTTTTTAACGTCAGTTCACATTTGTAGGTGGATCATCAGTGTTAGAGCTAAAATTAGCATGTTTAAAGTGATTTTCATGCTTCCAGGGGCCCTAAACACAAGATTTATGGAATGGTTAAAAGTGCATGAAAATGGCCAATTTACTCACTCTGAGTTCTCAAAAAGGGTTTCTTCACCCCGGGAAGTTAATTAAATACCATTTGGAGGCATTTAATGTTCGAGCAAAAACGGCTGATTTTCGACAAAAGAGATAACACCCCCCCATTACGTCATGCTTCAGAAATGTGGAAAATGGTCCGTTTTCAAATGTTTTATTTTTGAACGTCAGTTCACATTTGTAGGTGGATCATCAGTGTTAGAGCTAAAATTAGCATGTTTAAAGTGATTTTCATGCTTCCAGGGGCCCTAAACACAAGATATATGGAATGGTTAAAAGTGCATGAAAATGGCCAATTTACTCACTCTGAGTTCTCAAAAAGGGTTTCTTCACCCCGGGAAGTTAATTAAATACCATTTGGAGGCATTTAATGTTCGAGCAAAAACGGCTGATTTTCGACAAAAGAGATAACACCCCCCCCATTACGTCATGCTTCAGAAATGTGGAAAATGGTCCGTTTTCAAATGTTTTATTTTTGAACATCAGTTCACATTTGTAGGTGGATCATCAGTGTTAGAGCTAAAATTAGCATGTTTAAAGTGATTTTCATGCTTCCAGGGGCTCGGGAAGTGAATTAAATACTATTTGGAGGCATTTAATGTTCAATCAAAAACAGCTGATTTTTGACAAAAGAGAAAACACCCCCCCATTACGTCATGCTTCAGAAATGTGGAAAATGGTCCGTTTTCAAATGTTTTATTTTTGAACGTCAGTTCACATTTGTAGGTGGATCATCAGTGTTAGAGCTAAAATTAGCATGTTTAAAGTGATTTTCATGCTTCCAGGGGCCCTAAACACAAGATTTATGGAATGGTTAAAAGTGCATGAAAATGGCCAATTTACTCACTCTGAGTTCTCAAAAAGGGTTTCTTCACCCCAGGAAGTTAATTAAATACCATTTGGAGGCATTTAATGTTCGAGCAAAAACGGCTGATTTTCGACAAAAGAGATAACACCCCCCCATTACGTCATGCTTCAGAAATGTGGAAAATGGTCCGTTTTCAAATGTTTTATTTTTGAACATCAGTTCACATTTGTAGGTGGATCATCAGTGTTAGAGCTAAAATTAGCATGTTTAAAGTGATTTTCATGCTTCCAGGGGCTCAGGAAGTGAATTAAATACTATTTGGAGGCATTTAATGTTCAATCAAAAACAGCTGATTTTTGACAAAAGAGATAACACCCCCCCATTACGTCATGCTTCAGAAATGTGGAAAATGGTCCGTTTTCAAATGTTTTATTTTTTAATGTCAGTTCACATTTGTAGGTGGATCATCAGTGTTAGAGCTAAAATTAGCATGTTTAAAGTGATTTTCATGCTTCCAGGGGCCCTAAACACAAGATTTATGGAATGGTTAAAAGTGCATGAAAATGGCCAATTTACTCACTCTGAGTTCTCAAAAAGGGTTTCTTCACCCCGGGAAGTTAATTAAATACCATTTGGAGGCATTTAATGTTCGAGCAAAAACGGCTGATTTTCGACAAAAGAGATAACACCCCCCCATTACGTCATGCTTCAGAAATGTGGAAAATGGTCCGTTTTCAAATGTTTTATTTTTGAACGTCAGTTCACATTTGTAGGTGGATCATCAGTGTTAGAGCTAAAATTAGCATGTTTAAAGTGATTTTCATGCTTCCAGGGGCTCGGGAAGTGAATTAAATACTATTTGGAGGCATTTAATGTTCAATCAAAAACAGCTGATTTTTGACAAAAGAGATAACACCCCCCCATTACGTCATGCTTCAGAAATGTGGAAAATGGTCCGTTTTCAAATGTTTTATTTTTTAACGTCAGTTCACATTTGTAGGTGGATCATCAGTGTTAGAGCTAAAATTAGCATGTTTAAAGTGATTTTCATGCTTCCAGGGGCCCTAAACACAAGATTTATGGAATGGTTAAAAGTGCATGAAAATGGCCAATTTACTCACTCTGAGTTCTCAAAAAGGGTTTCTTCACCCCGGGAAGTTAATTAAATACCATTTGGAGGCATTTAATGTTCGAGCAAAAACGGCTGATTTTCGACAAAAGAGATAACACCCCCCCATTACGTCATGCTTCAGAAATGTGGAAAATGGTCCGTTTTCAAATGTTTTATTTTTGAACGTCAGTTCACATTTGTAGGTGGATCATCAGTGTTAGAGCTAAAATTAGCATGTTTAAAGTGATTTTCATGCTTCCAGGGGCCCTAAACACAAGATATATGGAATGGTTAAAAGTGCATGAAAATGGCCAATTTACTCACTCTGAGTTCTCAAAAAGGGTTTCTTCACCCCGGGAAGTTAATTAAATACCATTTGGAGGCATTTAATGTTCGAGCAAAAACGGCTGATTTTCGACAAAAGAGATAACACCCTCCCATTACGTCATGCTTCAGAAATGTGGAAAATGGTCCGTTTTCAAATGTTTTATTTTTGAACATCAGTTCACATTTGTAGGTGGATCATCAGTGTTAGAGCTAAAATTAGCATGTTTAAAGTGATTTTCATGCTTCCAGGGGCTCGGGAAGTGAATTAAATACTATTTGGAGGCATTTAATGTTCAATCAAAAACAGCTGATTTTTGACAAAAGAGAAAACACCCCCCCATTACGTCATGCTTCAGAAATGTGGAAAATGGTCCGTTTTCAAATGTTTTATTTTTGAACGTCAGTTCACATTTGTAGGTGGATCATCAGTGTTAGAGCTAAAATTAGCATGTTTAAAGTGATTTTCATGCTTCCAGGGGCCCTAAACACAAGATTTATGGAATGGTTAAAAGTGCATGAAAATGGCCAATTTACTCACTCTGAGTTCTCAAAAAGGGTTTCTTCACCCCGGGAAGTTAATTAAATACCATTTGGAGGCATTTAATGTTCGAGCAAAAACGGCTGA
The DNA here is from genome assembly GCF_964263255.1 of Lissotriton vulgaris. Classification (NCBI taxonomy): domain Eukaryota; kingdom Metazoa; phylum Chordata; class Amphibia; order Caudata; family Salamandridae; genus Lissotriton; species Lissotriton vulgaris. The sequence goes on along the minus strand of NW_028248405.1, from coordinate 115,886 downwards.
TTTTCGACAAAAGAGATAACACCCCCCCATTACGTCATGCTTCAGAAATGTGGAAAATGGTCCGTTTTCAAATGTTTTATTTTTGAACATCAGTTCACATTTGTAGGTGGATCATCAGTGTTAGAGCTAAAATTAGCATGTTTAAAGTGATTTTCATGCTTCCAGGGGCTCGGGAAGTGAATTAAATACTATTTGGAGGCATTTAATGTTCAATCAAAAACAGCTGATTTTTGACAAAAGAGATAACACCCCCCCATTACGTCATGCTTCAGAAATGTGGAAAATGGTCCGTTTTCAAATGTTTTATTTTTGAACATCAGTTCACATTTGTAGGTGGATCATCAGTGTTAGAGCTAAAATTAGCATGTTTAAAGTGATTTTCATGCTTCCAGGGGCTCGGGAAGTGAATTAAATACTATTTGGAGGCATTTAATGTTCAATCAAAAACAGCTGATTTTTGACAAAAGAGATAACACCCCCCCATTACGTCATGCTTCAGAAATGTGGAAAATGGTCCGTTTTCAAATGTTTTATTTTTTAACGTCAGTTCACATTTGTAGGTGGATCATCAGTGTTAGAGCTAAAATTAGCATGTTTAAAGTGATTTTCATGCTTCCAGGGGCCCTAAACACAAGATTTATGGAATGGTTAAAAGTGCATGAAAATGGCCAATTTACTCACTCTGAGTTCTCAAAAAGGGTTTCTTCACCCCGGGAAGTTAATTAAATACCATTTGGAGGCATTTAATGTTCGAGCAAAAACGGCTGATTTTCGACAAAAGAGATAACACCCCCCCATTACGTCATGCTTCAGAAATGTGGAAAATGGTCCGTTTTCAAATGTTTTATTTTTGAACGTCAGTTCACATTTGTAGGTGGATCATCAGTGTTAGAGCTAAAATTAGCATGTTTAAAGTGATTTTCATGCTTCCAGGGGCTCGGGAAGTGAATTAAATACTATTTGGAGGCATTTAATGTTCAATCAAAAACAGCTGATTTTTGACAAAAGAGATAACACCCCCCCATTACGTCATGCTTCAGAAATGTGGAAAATGGTCCGTTTTCAAATGTTTTATTTTTTAACGTCAGTTCACATTTGTAGGTGGATCATCAGTGTTAGAGCTAAAATTAGCATGTTTAAAGTGATTTTCATGCTTCCAGGGGCCCTAAACACAAGATTTATGGAATGGTTAAAAGTGCATGAAAATGGCCAATTTACTCACTCTGAGTTCTCAAAAAGGGTTTCTTCACCCCGGGAAGTTAATTAAATACCATTTGGAGGCATTTAATGTTCGAGCAAAAACGGCTGATTTTCGACAAAAGAGATAACACCCCCCCATTACGTCATGCTTCAGAAATGTGGAAAATGGTCCGTTTTCAAATGTTTTATTTTTGAACGTCAGTTCACATTTGTAGGTGGATCATCAGTGTTAGAGCTAAAATTAGCATGTTTAAAGTGATTTTCATGCTTCCAGGGGCCCTAAACACAAGATATATGGAATGGTTAAAAGTGCATGAAAATGGCCAATTTACTCACTCTGAGTTCTCAAAAAGGGTTTCTTCACCCCGGGTAGTTAATTAAATACCATTTGGAGGCATTTAATGTTCGAGCAAAAACGGCTGATTTTCGACAAAAGAGATAACACCCCCCCCATTACGTCATGCTTCAGAAATGTGGAAAATGGTCCGTTTTCAAATGTTTTATTTTTGAACATCAGTTCACATTTGTAGGTGGATCATCAGTGTTAGAGCTAAAATTAGCATGTTTAAAGTGATTTTCATGCTTCCAGGGGCTCGGGAAGTGAATTAAATACTATTTGGAGGCATTTAATGTTCAATCAAAAACAGCTGATTTTTGACAAAAGAGAAAACACCCCCCCATTACGTCATGCTTCAGAAATGTGGAAAATGGTCCGTTTTCAAATGTTTTATTTTTGAACGTCAGTTCACATTTGTAGGTGGATCATCAGTGTTAGAGCTAAAATTAGCATGTTTAAAGTGATTTTCATGCTTCCAGGGGCCCTAAACACAAGATTTATGGAATGGTTAAAAGTGCATGAAAATGGCCAATTTACTCACTCTGAGTTCTCAAAAAGGGTTTCTTCACCCCAGGAAGTTAATTAAATACCATTTGGAGGCATTTAATGTTCGAGCAAAAACGGCTGATTTTCGACAAAAGAGATAACACCCCCCCATTACGTCATGCTTCAGAAATGTGGAAAATGGTCCGTTTTCAAATGTTTTATTTTTGAACATCAGTTCACATTTGTAGGTGGATCATCAGTGTTAGAGCTAAAATTAGCATGTTTAAAGTGATTTTCATGCTTCCAGGGGCTCGGGAAGTGAATTAAATACTATTTGGAGGCATTTAATGTTCAATCAAAAACAGCTGATTTTTGACAAAAGAGATAACACCCCCCCATTACGTCATGCTTCAGAAATGTGGAAAATGGTCCGTTTTCAAATGTTTTATTTTTTAACGTCAGTTCACATTTGTAGGTGGATCATCAGTGTTAGAGCTAAAATTAGCATGTTTAAAGTGATTTTCATGCTTCCAGGGGCCCTAAACACAAGATTTATGGAATGGTTAAAAGTGCATGAAAATGGCCAATTTACTCACTCTGAGTTCTCAAAAAGGGTTTCTTCACCCCGGGAAGTTAATTAAATACCATTTGGAGGCATTTAATGTTCGAGCAAAAACGGCTGATTTTCGACAAAAGAGATAACACCCCCCCATTACGTCATGCTTCAGAAATGTGGAAAATGGTCCGTTTTCAAATGTTTTATTTTTGAACGTCAGTTCACATTTGTAGGTGGATCATCAGTGTTAGAGCTAAAATTAGCATGTTTAAAGTGATTTTCATGCTTCCAGGGGCTCGGGAAGTGAATTAAATACTATTTGGAGGCATTTAATGTTCAATCAAAAACAGCTGATTTTTGACAAAAGAGATAACACCCCCCCATTACGTCATGCTTCAGAAATGTGGAAAATGGTCCGTTTTCAAATGTTTTATTTTTTAACGTCAGTTCACATTTGTAGGTGGATCATCAGTGTTAGAGCTAAAATTAGCATGTTTAAAGTGATTTTCATGCTTCCAGGGGCCCTAAACACAAGATTTATGGAATGGTTAAAAGTGCATGAAAATGGCCAATTTACTCACTCTGAGTTCTCAAAAAGGGTTTCTTCACCCCGGGAAGTTAATTAAATACCATTTGGAGGCATTTAATGTTCGAGCAAAAACGGCTGATTTTCGACAAAAGAGATAACACCCCCCCATTACGTCATGCTTCAGAAATGTGGAAAATGGTCCGTTTTCAAATGTTTTATTTTTGAACGTCAGTTCACATTTGTAGGTGGATCATCAGTGTTAGAGCTAAAATTAGCATGTTTAAAGTGATTTTCATGCTTCCAGGGGCCCTAAACACAAGATATATGGAATGGTTAAAAGTGCATGAAAATGGCCAATTTACTCACTCTGAGTTCTCAAAAAGGGTTTCTTCACCCCGGGAAGTTAATTAAATACCATTTGGAGGCATTTAATGTTCGAGCAAAAACGGCTGATTTTCGACAAAAGAGATAACACCCTCCCATTACGTCATGCTTCAGAAATGTGGAAAATGGTCCGTTTTCAAATGTTTTATTTTTGAACATCAGTTCACATTTGTAGGTGGATCATCAGTGTTAGAGCTAAAATTAGCATGTTTAAAGTGATTTTCATGCTTCCAGGGGCTCGGGAAGTGAATTAAATACTATTTGGAGGCATTTAATGTTCAATCAAAAACAGCTGATTTTTGACAAAAGAGAAAACACCCCCCCATTACGTCATGCTTCAGAAATGTGGAAAATGGTCCGTTTTCAAATGTTTTATTTTTGAACGTCAGTTCACATTTGTAGGTGGATCATCAGTGTTAGAGCTAAAATTAGCATGTTTAAAGTGATTTTCATGCTTCCAGGGGCCCTAAACACAAGATTTATGGAATGGTTAAAAGTGCATGAAAATGGCCAATTTACTCACTCTGAGTTCTCAAAAAGGGTTTCTTCACCCCGGGAAGTTAATTAAATACCATTTGGAGGCATTTAATGTTCGAGCAAAAACGGCTGATTTTCGACAAAAGAGATAACACCCCCCCATTACGTCATGCTTCAGAAATGTGGAAAATGGTCCGTTTTCAAATGTTTTATTTTTGAACATCAGTTCACATTTGTAGGTGGATCATCAGTGTTAGAGCTAAAATTAGCATGTTTAAAGTGATTTTCATGCTTCCAGGGGCTCGGGAAGTGAATTAAATACTATTTGGAGGCATTTAATGTTCAATCAAAAACAGCTGATTTTTGACAAAAGAGATAACACCCCCCCATTACGTCATGCTTCAGAAATGTGGAAAATGGTCCGTTTTCAAATGTTTTATTTTTGAACATCAGTTCACATTTGTAGGTGGATCATCAGTGTTAGAGCTAAAATTAGCATGTTTAAAGTGATTTTCATGCTTCCAGGGGCTCGGGAAGTGAATTAAATACTATTTGGAGGCATTTAATGTTCAATCAAAAACAGCTGATTTTTGACAAAAGAGATAACACCCCCCCATTACGTCATGCTTCAGAAATGTGGAAAATGGTCCGTTTTCAAATGTTTTATTTTTTAACGTCAGTTCACATTTGTAGGTGGATCATCAGTGTTAGAGCTAAAATTAGCATGTTTAAAGTGATTTTCATGCTTCCAGGGGCCCTAAACACAAGATTTATGGAATGGTTAAAAGTGCATGAAAATGGCCAATTTACTCACTCTGAGTTCTCAAAAAGGGTTTCTTCACCCCGGGAAGTTAATTAAATACCATTTGGAGGCATTTAATGTTCGAGCAAAAACGGCTGATTTTCGACAAAAGAGATAACACCCCCCCATTACGTCATGCTTCAGAAATGTGGAAAATGGTCCGTTTTCAAATGTTTTATTTTTGAACGTCAGTTCACATTTGTAGGTGGATCATCAGTGTTAGAGCTAAAATTAGCATGTTTAAAGTGATTTTCATGCTTCCAGGGGCTCGGGAAGTGAATTAAATACTATTTGGAGGCATTTAATGTTCAATCAAAAACAGCTGATTTTTGACAAAAGAGATAACACCCCCCCATTACGTCATGCTTCAGAAATGTGGAAAATGGTCCGTTTTCAAATGTTTTATTTTTTAACGTCAGTTCACATTTGTAGGTGGATCATCAGTGTTAGAGCTAAAATTAGCATGTTTAAAGTGATTTTCATGCTTCCAGGGGCCCTAAACACAAGATTTATGGAATGGTTAAAAGTGCATGAAAATGGCCAATTTACTCACTCTGAGTTCTCAAAAAGGGTTTCTTCACCCCGGGAAGTTAATTAAATACCATTTGGAGGCATTTAATGTTCGAGCAAAAACGGCTGATTTTCGACAAAAGAGATAACACCCCCCCATTACGTCATGCTTCAGAAATGTGGAAAATGGTCCGTTTTCAAATGTTTTATTTTTGAACGTCAGTTCACATTTGTAGGTGGATCATCAGTGTTAGAGCTAAAATTAGCATGTTTAAAGTGATTTTCATGCTTCCAGGGGCCCTAAACACAAGATATATGGAATGGTTAAAAGTGCATGAAAATGGCCAATTTACTCACTCTGAGTTCTCAAAAAGGGTTTCTTCACCCCGGGTAGTTAATTAAATACCATTTGGAGGCATTTAATGTTCGAGCAAAAACGGCTGATTTTCGACAAAAGAGATAACACCCCCCCCATTACGTCATGCTTCAGAAATGTGGAAAATGGTCCGTTTTCAAATGTTTTATTTTTGAACATCAGTTCACATTTGTAGGTGGATCATCAGTGTTAGAGCTAAAATTAGCATGTTTAAAGTGATTTTCATGCTTCCAGGGGCTCGGGAAGTGAATTAAATACTATTTGGAGGCATTTAATGTTCAATCAAAAACAGCTGATTTTTGACAAAAGAGAAAACACCCCCCCATTACGTCATGCTTCAGAAATGTGGAAAATGGTCCGTTTTCAAATGTTTTATTTTTGAACGTCAGTTCACATTTGTAGGTGGATCATCAGTGTTAGAGCTAAAATTAGCATGTTTAAAGTGATTTTCATGCTTCCAGGGGCCCTAAACACAAGATTTATGGAATGGTTAAAAGTGCATGAAAATGGCCAATTTACTCACTCTGAGTTCTCAAAAAGGGTTTCTTCACCCCGGGAAGTTAATTAAATACCATTTGGAGGCATTTAATGTTCGAGCAAAAACGGCTGATTTTCGACAAAAGAGATAACACCCCCCCATTACGTCATGCTTCAGAAATGTGGAAAATGGTCCGTTTTCAAATGTTTTATTTTTGAACATCAGTTCACATTTGTAGGTGGATCATCAGTGTTAGAGCTAAAATTAGCATGTTTAAAGTGATTTTCATGCTTCCAGGGGCTCGGGAAGTGAATTAAATACTATTTGGAGGCATTTAATGTTCAATCAAAAACAGCTGATTTTTGACAAAAGAGAAAACACCCCCCCATTACGTCATGCTTCAGAAATGTGGAAAATGGTCCGTTTTCAAATGTTTTATTTTTGAACGTCAGTTCACATTTGTAGGTGGATCATCAGTGTTAGAGCTAAAATTAGCATGTTTAAAGTGATTTTCATGCTTCCAGGGGCTCGGGAAGTGAATTAAATACTATTTGGAGGCATTTAATGTTCAATCAAAAACAGCTGATTTTTGACAAAAGAGATAACACCCCCCCATTACGTCATGCTTCAGAAATGTGGAAAATGGTCCGTTTTCAAATGTTTTATTTTTTAACGTCAGTTCACATTTGTAGGTGGATCATCAGTGTTAGAGCTAAAATTAGCATGTTTAAAGTGATTTTCATGCTTCCAGGGGCCCTAAACACAAGATTTATGGAATGGTTAAAAGTGCATGAAAATGGCCAATTTACTCACTCTGAGTTCTCAAAAAGGGTTTCTTCACCCGGGAAGTTAATTAAATACCATTTGGAGGCATTTAATGTTCGAGCAAAAACGGCTGATTTTCGACAAAAGAGATAACACCCCCCCATTACGTCATGCTTCAGAAATGTGGAAAATGGTCCGTTTTCAAATGTTTTATTTTTGAACGTCAGTTCACATTTGTAGGTGGATCATCAGTGTTAGAGCTAAAATTAGCATGTTTAAAGTGATTTTCATGCTTCCAGGGGCCCTAAACACAAGATATATGGAATGGTTAAAAGTGCATGAAAATGGCCAATTTACTCACTCTGAGTTCTCAAAAAGGGTTTCTTCACCCCGGGAAGTTAATTAAATACCATTTGGAGGCATTTAATGTTCGAGCAAAAACGGCTGATTTTCGACAAAAGAGATAACACCCCCCCATTACGTCATGCTTCAGAAATGTGGAAAATGGTCCGTTTTCAAATGTTTTATTTTTGAACATCAGTTCACATTTGTAGGTGGATCATCAGTGTTAGAGCTAAAATTAGCATGTTTAAAGTGATTTTCATGCTTCCAGGGGCTCGGGAAGTGAATTAAATACTATTTGGAGGCATTTAATGTTCAATCAAAAACAGCTGATTTTTGACAAAAGAGATAACACCCCCCCATTACGTCATGCTTCAGAAATGTGGAAAATGGTCCGTTTTCAAATGTTTTATTTTTGAACATCAGTTCACATTTGTAGGTGGATCATCAGTGTTAGAGCTAAAATTAGCATGTTTAAAGTGATTTTCATGCTTCCAGGGGCTCGGGAAGTGAATTAAATACTATTTGGAGGCATTTAATGTTCAATCAAAAACAGCTGATTTTTGACAAAAGAGATAACACCCCCCCATTACGTCATGCTTCAGAAATGTGGAAAATGGTCCGTTTTCAAATGTTTTATTTTTTAACGTCAGTTCACATTTGTAGGTGGATCATCAGTGTTAGAGCTAAAATTAGCATGTTTAAAGTGATTTTCATGCTTCCAGGGGCCCTAAACACAAGATTTATGGAATGGTTAAAAGTGCATGAAAATGGCCAATTTACTCACTCTGAGTTCTCAAAAAGGGTTTCTTCACCCCGGGAAGTTAATTAAATACCATTTGGAGGCATTTAATGTTCGAGCAAAAACGGCTGATTTTCGACAAAAGAGATAACACCCCCCCATTACGTCATGCTTCAGAAATGTGGAAAATGGTCCGTTTTCAAATGTTTTATTTTTGAACGTCAGTTCACATTTGTAGGTGGATCATCAGTGTTAGAGCTAAAATTAGCATGTTTAAAGTGATTTTCATGCTTCCAGGGGCTCAGGAAGTGAATTAAATACTATTTGGAGGCATTTAATGTTCAATCAAAAACAGCTGATTTTTGACAAAAGAGATAACACCCCCCCATTACGTCATGCTTCAGAAATGTGGAAAATGGTCCGTTTTCAAATGTTTTATTTTTTAACGTCAGTTCACATTTGTAGGTGGATCATCAGTGTTAGAGCTAAAATTAGCATGTTTAAAGTGATTTTCATGCTTCCAGGGGCCCTAAACACAAGATTTATGGAATGGTTAAAAGTGCATGAAAATGGCCAATTTACTCACTCTGAGTTCTCAAAAAGGGTTTCTTCACCCCGGGAAGTTAATTAAATACCATTTGGAGGCATTTAATGTTCGAGCAAAAACGGCTGATTTTCGACAAAAGAGATAACACCCCCCCATTACGTCATGCTTCAGAAATGTGGAAAATGGTCCGTTTTCAAATGTTTTATTTTTGAACATCAGTTCACATTTGTAGGTGGATCATCAGTGTTAGAGCTAAAATTAGCATGTTTAAAGTGATTTTCATGCTTCCAGGGGCTCGGGAAGTGAATTAAATACTATTTGGAGGCATTTAATGTTCAATCAAAAACAGCTGATTTTTGACAAAAGAGATAACACCCCCCCATTACGTCATGCTTCAGAAATGTGGAAAATGGTCCGTTTTCAAATGTTTTATTTTTGAACATCAGTTCACATTTGTAGGTGGATCATCAGTGTTAGAGCTAAAATTAGCATGTTTAAAGTGATTTTCATGCTTCCAGGGGCTCGGGAAGTGAATTAAATACTATTTGGAGGCATTTAATGTTCAATCAAAAACAGCTGATTTTTGACAAAAGAGATAACACCCCCCCATTACGTCATGCTTCAGAAATGTGGAAAATGGTCCGTTTTCAAATGTTTTATTTTTTAACGTCAGTTCACATTTGTAGGTGGATCATCAGTGTTAGAGCTAAAATTAGCATGTTTAAAGTGATTTTCATGCTTCCAGGGGCCCTAAACACAAGATTTATGGAATGGTTAAAAGTGCATGAAAATGGCCAATTTACTCACTCTGAGTTCTCAAAAAGGGTTTTTTTCACCCCGGGAAGTTAATTAAATACCATTTGGAGGCATTTAATGTTCGAGCAAAAACGGCTGATTTTCGACAAAAGAGATAACACCCCCCCATTACGTCATGCTTCAGAAATGTGGAAAATGGTCCGTTTTCAAATGTTTTATTTTTGAACGTCAGTTCACATTTGTAGGTGGATCATCAGTGTTAGAGCTAAAATTAGCATGTTTAAAGTGATTTTCATGCTTCCAGGGGCCCTAAACACAAGATTTATGGAATGGTTAAAAGTGCATGAAAATGGCCAATTTACTCACTCTGAATTCTCAAAAAGTGTTTCTTCACCCCGGGAAGTTAATTAAATACCATTTGGAGGCATTTAATGTTCGAGCAAAAACGGCTGATTTTTGACAAAAGAGATAACACCCCCCCATTACGTCATGCTTCAGAAATGTGGAAAATGGTCCGTTTTCAAATGTTTTATTTTTGAACATCAGTTCACATTTGTAGGTGGATCATCAGTGTTAGAGCTAAAATTAGCATGTTTAAAGTGATGTTCATGCTTCCAGGGGCTCGGGAAGTGAATTAAATACTATTTGGAGGCATTTAATGTTCAATCAAAAACAGCTGATTTTTGACAAAAGAGATAACACCCCCCCATTACGTCATGCTTCAGAAATGTGGAAAATGGTCCGTTTTCAAGTGTTTTATTTTTTAATGTCAGTTCACATTTGTAGGTGGATCATCAGTGTTAGAGCTAAAATTAGCATGTTTAAAGCGATTTTCATGCTTCCAGGGGCCCTAAACACAAGATTTATGGAATGGTTAAAAGTGCATGAAAATGGCCAATTTACTCACTCTGAGTTCTCAAAAAGGGTTTCTTCACCCCGGGAAGTTAATTAAATACCATTTGGAGGCATTTAATGTTCGAGCAAAAACGGCTGATTTTCGACAAAAGAGATAACACCCCCCCATTACGTCATGCTTCAGAAATGTGGAAAATGGTCCGTTTTCAAATGTTTTATTTTTGAACGTCAGTTCACATTTGTAGGTGGATCATCAGTGTTAGAGCTAAAATTAGCATGTTTAAAGTGATTTTCATGCTTCCAGGGGCCCTAAACACAAGATATATGGAATGGTTAAAAGTGCATGAAAATGGCCAATTTACTCACTCTGAGTTCTCAAAAAGGGTTTCTTCACCCCGGGAAGTTAATTAAATACCATTTGGAGGCATTTAATGTTCGAGCAAAAACGGCTGATTTTCGACAAAAGAGATAACACCCTCCCATTACGTCATGCTTCAGAAATGTGGAAAATGGTCCGTTTTCAAATGTTTTATTTTTGAACATCAGTTCACATTTGTAGGTGGATCATCAGTGTTAGAGCTAAAATTAGCATGTTTAAAGTGATTTTCATGCTTCCAGGGGCTCGGGAAGTGAATTAAATACTATTTGGAGGCATTTAATGTTCAATCAAAAACAGCTGATTTTTGACAAAAGAGAAAACACCCCCCCATTACGTCATGCTTCAGAAATGTGGAAAATGGTCCGTTTTCAAATGTTTTATTTTTGAACGTCAGTTCACATTTGTAGGTGGATCATCAGTGTTAGAGCTAAAATTAGCATGTTTAAAGTGATTTTCATGCTTCCAGGGGCCCTAAACACAAGATTTATGGAATGGTTAAAAGTGCATGAAAATGGCCAATTTACTCACTCTGAGTTCTCAAAAAGGGTTTCTTCACCCCGGGAAGTTAATTAAATACCATTTGGAGGCATTTAATGTTCGAGCAAAAACGGCTGATTTTCGACAAAAGAGATAACACCCCCCCATTACGTCATGCTTCAGAAATGTGGAAAATGGTCCGTTTTCAAATGTTTTATTTTTGAACATCAGTTCACATTTGTAGGTGGATCATCAGTGTTAGAGCTAAAATTAGCATGTTTAAAGTGATTTTCATGCTTCCAGGGGCTCGGGAAGTGAATTAAATACTATTTGGAGGCATTTAATGTTCAATCAAAAACAGCTGATTTTTGACAAAAGAGATAACACCCCCCCATTACGTCATGCTTCAGAAATGTGGAAAATGGTCCGTTTTCAAATGTTTTATTTTTTAATGTCAGTTCACATTTGTAGGTGGATCATCAGTGTTAGAGCTAAAATTAGCATGTTTAAAGTGATTTTCATGCTTCCAGGGGCTCGGGAAGTGAATTAAATACTATTTGGAGGCATTTAATGTTCAATCAAAAACAGCTGATTTTTGACAAAAGAGATAACCCCCCCCCCATTACGTCATGCTTCAGAAATGTGGAAAATGGTCCGTTTTCAAATGTTTTATTTTTTAACGTCAGTTCACATTTGTAGGTGGATCATCAGTGTTAGAGCTAAAATTAGCATGTTTAAAGTGATTTTCATGCTTCCAGGGGCCCTAAACACAAGATTTATGGAATGGTTAAAAGTGCATGAAAATGGCCAATTTACTCACTCTGAGTTCTCAAAAAGGGTTTTTTTCACCCCGGGAAGTTAATTAAATACCATTTGGAGGCATTTAATGTTCGAGCAAAAACGGCTGATTTTCGACAAAAGAGATAACACCCCCCCATTACGTCATGCTTCAGAAATGTGGAAAATGGTCCGTTTTCAAATGTTTTATTTTTGAACGTCAGTTCACATTTGTAGGTGGATCATCAGTGTTAGAGCTAAAATTAGCATGTTTAAAGTGATTTTCATGCTTCCAGGGGCCCTAAACACAAGATTTATGGAATGGTTAAAAGTGCATGAAAATGGCCAATTTACTCACTCTGAATTCTCAAAAAGTGTTTCTTCACCCCGGGAAGTTAATTAAATACCATTTGGAGGCATTTAATGTTCGAGCAAAAACGGCTGATTTTTGACAAAAGAGATAACACCCCCCCATTACGTCATGCTTCAGAAATGTGGAAAATGGTCCGTTTTCAAATGTTTTATTTTTGAACATCAGTTCACATTTGTAGGTGGATCATCAGTGTTAGAGCTAAAATTAGCATGTTTAAAGTGATGTTCATGCTTCCAGGGGCTCGGGAAGTGAATTAAATACTATTTGGAGGCATTTAATGTTCAATCAAAAACAGCTGATTTTTGACAAAAGAGATAACACCCCCCCATTACGTCATGCTTCAGAAATGTGGAAAATGGTCCGTTTTCAAGTGTTTTATTTTTTAATGTCAGTTCACATTTGTAGGTGGATCATCAGTGTTAGAGCTAAAATTAGCATGTTTAAAGCGATTTTCATGCTTCCAGGGGACCTAAACACAAGATTTATGGAATGGTTAAAAGTGCATGAAAATGGCCAATTTACTCACTCTGAGTTCTCAAAAAGGGTTTCTTCACCCCGGGAAGTTAATTAAATACCATTTGGAGGCATTTAATGTTCGAGCAAAAACGGCTGATTTTCGACAAAAGAGATAACACCCCCCCATTACGTCATGCTTCAGAAATGTGGAAAATGGTCCGTTTTCAAATGTTTTATTTTTGAACATCAGTTCACATTTGTAGGTGGATCATCAGTGTTAGAGCTAAAATTAGCATGTTTAAAGTGATTTTCATGCTTCCAGGGGCTCGGGAAGTGAATTAAATACTATTTGGAGGCATTTAATGTTCAATCAAAAACAGCTGATTTTTGACAAAAGAGATAACACCCCCCCATTACGTCATGCTTCAGAAATGTGGAAAATGGTCCGTTTTCAAATGTTTTATTTTTTAACGTCAGTTCACATTTGTAGGTGGATCATCAGTGTTAGAGCTAAAATTAGCATGTTTAAAGTGATTTTCATGCTTCCAGGGGCCCTAAACACAAGATTTATGGAATGGTTAAAAGTGCATGAAAATGGCCAATTTACTCACTCTGAGTTCTCAAAAAGGGTTTTTTTCACCCCGGGAAGTTAATTAAATACCATTTTGAGGCATTTAATGTTCGAGCAAAAACGGCTGATTTTCGACAAAAGAGATAACACCCCCCATTACGTCATGCTTCAGAAATGTGGAAAATGGTCCGTTTTCAAATGTTTTATTTTTGAACGTCAGTTCACATTTGTAGGTGGATCATCAGTGTTAGAGCTAAAATTAGCATGTTTAAAGTGATTTTCATGCTTCCAGGGGCCCTAAACACAAGATTTATGGAATGGTTAAAAGTGCATGAAAATGGCCAATTTACTCACTCTGAATTCTCAAAAAGTGTTTCTTCACCCCGGGAAGTTAATTAAATACCATTTGGAGGCATTTAATGTTCGAGCAAAAACGGCTGATTTTTGACAAAAGAGATAACACCCCCCCATTACGTCATGCTTCAGAAATGTGGAAAATGGTCCGTTTTCAAATGTTTTATTTTTGAACATCAGTTCACATTTGTAGGTGGATCATCAGTGTTAGAGCTAAAATTAGCATGTTTAAAGTGATGTTCATGCTTCCAGGGGCTCGGGAAGTGAATTAAATACTATTTGGAGGCATTTAATGTTCAATCAAAAACAGCTGATTTTTGACAAAAGAGATAACACCCCCCCATTACGTCATGCTTCAGAAATGTGGAAAATGGTCCGTTTTCAAGTGTTTTATTTTTTAATGTCAGTTCACATTTGTAGGTGGATCATCAGTGTTAGAGCTAAAATTAGCATGTTTAAAGCGATTTTCATGCTTCCAGGGGCCCTAAACACAAGATTTATGGAATGGTTAAAAGTGCATGAAAATGGCCAATTTACTCACTCTGAGTTCTCAAAAAGGGTTTCTTCACCCCGGGAAGTTAATTAAATACCATTTGGAGGCATTTAATGTTCGAGCAAAAACGGCTGATTTTCGACAAAAGAGATAACACCCCCCCATTACGTCATGCTTCAGAAATGTGGAAAATGGTCCGTTTTCAAATGTTTTATTTTTGAACGTCAGTTCACATTTGTAGGTGGATCATCAGTGTTAGAGCTAAAATTAGCATGTTTAAAGTGATTTTCATGCTTCCAGGGGCTCGGGAAGTGAATTAAATACTATTTGGAGGCATTTAATGTTCAAGCAAAAACAGCTGATTTTTGACAAAAGAGATAACACCCCCCCATTACGTCATGCTTCAGAAATGTGGAAAATGGTCCGTTTTCAAATGTTTTATTTTTGAACGTCAGTTCACATTTGTAGGTGGATCATCAGTGTTAGAGCTAAAATTAGCATGTTTAAAGTGATTTTCATGCTTCCAGGGGCCCTAAACACAAGATTTATGGAATGGTTAAAAGTGCATGAAAATGGCCAATATACTCACTCTGAGTTCTCAAAAAGGGTTTCTTCACCCCGGGAAGTTAATTAAATACCATTTGGAGGCATTTAATGTTCGAGCAAAAACGGCTGATTTTCGACAAAAGAGATAACACCCCCCCATTACGTCATGCTTCAGAAATGTGGAAAATGGTCCGTTTTCAAATGTTTTATTTTTGAACGTCAGTTCACATTTGTAGGTGGATCATCAGTGTTAGAGCTAAAATTAGCATGTTTAAAGTGATTTTCATGCTTCCAGGGGCTCGGGAAGTGAATTAAATAGTATTTGGAGGCATTTAATGTTCAATCAAAAACAGCTGATTTTTGACAAAAGAGAAAACACCCCCCCATTCTGTCATGCTTCAGAAATGTGGAAAATGGTCCGTTTTCAAATGTTTTATTTTTGAACGTCAGTTCACATTTGTAGGTGGATCATCAGTGTTAGAGCTAAAATTAGCATGTTTAAAGTGATTTTCATGCTTCCAGGGGCCCTAAACACAAGATTTATGGAATGGTTAAAAGTGCATGAAAATGGCCAATTTACTCACTCTGAGTTCTCAAAAAGGGTTTCTTCACCCCGGGAAGTTAATTAAATACCATTTGGAGGCATTTAATGTTCGAGCAAAAACGGCTGATTTTTGACAAAAGAGATAACACCCCCCCATTACGTCATGCTTCAGAAATGTGGAAAATGGTCCGTTTTCAAATGTTTTATTTTTGAACATCAGTTCACATTTGTAGGTGGATCATCAGTGTTAGAGCTAAAATTAGCATGTTTAAAGTGATGTTCATGCTTCCAGGGGCTCGGGAAGTGAATTAAATACTATTTGGAGGCATTTAATGTTCAATCAAAAACAGCTGATTTTTGACAAAAGAGATAACACCCCCCCATTACGTCATGCTTCAGAAATGTGGAAAATGGTCCGTTTTCAAGTGTTTTATTTTTTAATGTCAGTTCACATTTGTAGGTGGATCATCAGTGTTAGAGCTAAAATTAGCATGTTTAAAGCGATTTTCATGCTTCCAGGGGACCTAAACACAAGATTTATGGAATGGTTAAAAGTGCATGAAAATGGCCAATTTACTCACTCTGAGTTCTCAAAAAGGGTTTCTTCACCCCGGGAAGTTAATTAAATACCATTTGGAGGCATTTAATGTTCGAGCAAAAACGGCTGATTTTCGACAAAAGAGATAACACCCCCCCATTACGTCATGCTTCAGAAATGTGGAAAATGGTCCGTTTTCAAATGTTTTATTTTTGAACATCAGTTCACATTTGTAGGTGGATCATCAGTGTTAGAGCTAAAATTAGCATGTTTAAAGTGATTTTCATGCTTCCAGGGGCTCGGGAAGTGAATTAAATACTATTTGGAGGCATTTAATGTTCAATCAAAAACAGCTGATTTTTGACAAAAGAGATAACACCCCCCCATTACGTCATGCTTCAGAAATGTGGAAAATGGTCCGTTTTCAAATGTTTTATTTTTTAACGTCAGTTCACATTTGTAGGTGGATCATCAGTGTTAGAGCTAAAATTAGCATGTTTAAAGTGATTTTCATGCTTCCAGGGGCCCTAAACACAAGATTTATGCAATGGTTAAAAGTGCATGAAAATGGCCAATTTACTCACTCTGAGTTCTCAAAAAGGGTTTTTTTCACCCCGGGAAGTTAATTAAATACCATTTTGAGGCATTTAATGTTCGAGCAAAAACGGCTGATTTTCGACAAAAGAGATAACACCCCCCCATTACGTCATGCTTCAGAAATGTGGAAAATGGTCCGTTTTCAAATGTTTTATTTTTGAACGTCAGTTCACATTTGTAGGTGGATCATCAGTGTTAGAGCTAAAATTAGCATGTTTAAAGTGATTTTCATGCTTCCAGGGGCCCTAAACACAAGATTTATGGAATGGTTAAAAGTGCATGAAAATGGCCAATTTACTCACTCTGAATTCTCAAAAAGTGTTTCTTCACCCCGGGAAGTTAATTAAATACCATTTGGAGGCATTTAATGTTCGAGCAAAAACGGCTGATTTTTGACAAAAGAGATAACACCCCCCCATTACGTCATGCTTCAGAAATGTGGAAAATGGTCCGTTTTCAAATGTTTTATTTTTGAACATCAGTTCACATTTGTAGGTGGATCATCAGTGTTAGAGCTAAAATTAGCATGTTTAAAGTGATGTTCATGCTTCCAGGGGCTCGGGAAGTGAATTAAAAACTATTTGGAGGCATTTAATGTTCAATCAAAAACAGCTGATTTTTGACAAAAGAGATAACACCCCCCCATTACGTCATGCTTCAGAAATGTGGAAAATGGTCCGTTTTCAAGTGTTTTATTTTTTAATGTCAGTTCACATTTGTAGGTGGATCATCAGTGTTAGAGCTAAAATTAGCATGTTTAAAGCGATTTTCATGCTTCCAGGGGCCCTAAACACAAGATTTATGGAATGGTTAAAAGTGCATGAAAATGGCCAATTTACTCACTCTGAGTTCTCAAAAAGGGTTTCTTCACCCCGGGAAGTTAATTAAATACCATTTGGAGGCATTTAATGTTCGAGCAAAAACGGCTGATTTTCGACAAAAGAGATAACACCCCCCCATTACGTCATGCTTCAGAAATGTGGAAAATGGTCCGTTTTCAAATGTTTTATGTTTGAACGTCAGTTCACATTTGTAGGTGGATCATCAGTGTTAGAGCTAAAATTAGCATGTTTAAAGTGATTTTCATGCTTCCAGGGGCTCGGGAAGTGAATTAAATACTATTTGGAGGCATTTAATGTTCAAGCAAAAACAGCTGATTTTTGACAAAAGAGATAACACCCCCCCATTACGTCATGCTTCAGAAATGTGGAAAATGGTCCGTTTTCAAATGTTTTATTTTTGAACGTCAGTTCACATTTGTAGGTGGATCATCAGTGTTAGAGCTAAAATTAGCATGTTTAAAGTGATTTTCATGCTTCCAGGGGCCCTAAACACAAGATTTATGGAATGGTTAAAAGTGCATGAAAATGGCCAATATACTCACTCTGAGTTCTCAAAAAGGGTTTCTTCACCCCGGGAAGTTAATTAAATACCATTTGGAGGCATTTAATGTTCGAGCAAAAACGGCTGATTTTCGACAAAAGAGATAACACCCCCCCATTACGTCATGCTTCAGAAATGTGGAAAATGGTCCGTTTTCAAATGTTTTATTTTTGAACGTCAGTTCACATTTGTAGGTGGATCATCAGTGTTAGAGCTAAAATTAGCATGTTTAAAGTGATTTTCATGCTTCCAGGGGCTCGGGAAGTGAATTAAATAGTATTTGGAGGCATTTAATGTTCAATCAAAAACAGCTGATTTTTGACAAAAGAGAAAACACCCCCCCATTCTGTCATGCTTCAGAAATGTGGAAAATGGTCCGTTTTCAAATGTTTTATTTTTGAACGTCAGTTCACATTTGTAGGTGGATCATCAGTGTTAGAGCTAAAATTAGCATGTTTAAAGTGATTTTCATGCTTCCAGGGGCCCTAAACACAAGATTTATGGAATGGTTAAAAGTGCATGAAAATGGCCAATTTACTCACTCTGAGTTCTCAAAAAGGGTTTCTTCACCCCGGGAAGTTAATTAAATACCATTTGGAGGCATTTAATGTTCGAGCAAAAACGGCTGATTTTTGACAAAAGAGATAACACCCCCCCCCATTACGTCATGCTTCAGAAATGTGGAAAATGGTCCGTTTTCAAATGTTTTATTTTTGAACATCAGTTCACATTTGTAGGTGGATCATAAGTGTTAGAGCTAAAATTAGCATGTTTAAAGTGATTTTCATGCTTCCAGGGGCTCGGGAAGTGAATTAAATACTTGGAGGCATTTAATGTTCAATCAAAAACAGCTGATTTTTGACAAAAGAGATAACACCCCCCCATTACGTCATGCTTCAGAAATGTGGAAAATGGTCCGTTTTCAAATATTTTATTTTTTAACGTCAGTTCACATTTGTAGGTGGATCATCAGTGTTAGAGCTAAAATTAGCATGTTTAAAGTGATTTTCATGCTTCCAGGGGCCCTAAACACAAGATTTATGGAATGGTTAAAAGTGCATGAAAATGGCCAATTTACTCACTCTGAGTTCTCAAAAAGGGTTTCTTCACCCCGGGAAGTTAATTAAATACCATTTGGAGGCATTTAATGTTCGAGCAAAAACGGCTTATTTTCGACAAAAGAGATAACACCCCCCCATTACGTCATGCTTCAGAAATGTGGAAAATGGTCCGTTTTCAAATGTTTTATTTTTGAACGTCAGTTCACATTTGTAGGTGGATCATCAGTGTTAGAGCTAAAATTAGCATGTTTAAAGTGATTTTCATGCTTCCAGGGGCTCGGGAAGTGAATTAAATACTATTTGGAGGCATTTAATGTTCGAGCAAAAACGGCTGATTTTCGACAAAAGAGATAACACCCCCCCATTACGTCATGCTTCAGAAATGTGGAAAATGGTCCGTTTTCAAATGTTTTATTTTTGAACGTCAGTTCACATTTGTAGGTGGATCATCAGTGTTAGAGCTAAAATTAGCATGTTTAAAGTGATTTTCATGCTTCCAGGGGCCCTAAACACAAGATATATGGAATGGTTAAAAGTGCATGAAAATGGCCAATTTACTCACTCTGAGTTCTCAAAAAGGGTTTCTTCACCCCGGGAAGTTAATTAAATACCATTTGGAGGCATTTAATGTTCGAGCAAAAACGGCTGATTTTCGACAAAAGAGATAACACCCCCCCATTACGTCATGCTTCAGAAATGTGGAAAATGGTCCGTTTTCAAATGTTTTATTTTTGAACATCAGTTCACATTTGTAAATGGATCATCAGTGTTAGAGCTAAAATTAGCATGTTTAAAGTGATTTTCATGCTTCCAGGGGCTCGGGAAGTGAATTAAATACTATTTGGAGGCATTTAATGTTCAATCAAAAACAGCTGATTTTTGACAAAAGAGAAAACACCCCCCCATTACGTCATGCTTCAGAAATGTGGAAAATGGTCCGTTTTCAAATGTTTTATTTTTGAACGTCAGTTCACATTTGTAGGTGGATCATCAGTGTTAGAGCTAAAATTAGCATGTTTAAAGTGATTTTCATGCTTCCCGGGGCCCTAAACACAAGATTTATGGAATGGTTAAAAGTGCATGAAAATGGCCAATTTACTCACTCTGAGTTCTCAAAAAGGGTTTCTTCACCCCGGGAAGTTAATTAAATACCATTTGGAGGCATTTAATGTTCGAGCAAAAACGGCTGATTTTCGACAAAAGAGATAACACCCCCCCATTACGTCATGCTTCAGAAATGTGGAAAATGGTCCGTTTTCAAATGTTTTATTTTTGAACATCAGTTCACATTTGTAGGTGGATCATCAGTGTTAGAGCTAAAATTAGCATGTTTAAAGTGATTTTCATGCTTCCAGGGGCTCGGGAAGTGAATTAAATACTATTTGGAGGCATTTAATGTTCAATCAAAAACAGCAGATTTTTGACAAAAGAGATAACACCCCCCCATTACGTCATGCTTCAGAAATGTGGAAAATGGTCCGTTTTCAAATGTTTTATTTTTTAACGTCAGTTCACATTTGTAGGTGGATCATCAGTGTTAGAGCTAAAATTAGCATGTTTAAAGTGATTTTCATGCTTCCAGGGGCCCTAAACACAAGATTTATGAAATGGTTAAAAGTGCATGAAAATGGCCAATTTACTCACTCTGAGTTCTCAAAAAGGGTTTCTTCACCCCGGGAAGTTAATTAAATACCATTTGGAGGCATTTAATGTTCGAGCAAAAACGGCTGATTTTCGACAAAAGAGATAACACCCCCCCATTACGTCATGCTTCAGAAATGTGGAAAATGGTCCGTTTTCAAATGTTTTATTTTTGAACATCAGTTCACATTTGTAGGTGGATCATCAGTGTTAGAGCTAAAATTAGCATGTTTATAGTGATGTTCATGCTTCCAGGGGCTCGGGAAGTGAATTAAATACTATTTGGAGGCATTTAATGTTCAATCAAAAACAGCTGATTTTTGACAAAAGAGATAACACCCCACGTCATGCTTCAGAAATGTGGAAAATGGTCCGTTTTAAAATGTTTTATTTTTGAATGTCAGTTCACATTTGTAGGTGGATCATCAGTGTTGGAGCTAAAATTAGCATGTTTAAAGTGATTTTCATGCTTCCAGGGGCCCTAAACACAAGATTTATGGAATGGTTAAAAGTGCATGAAAATGGCCAATTTACTCACTCTGAGTTCTCAAAAAGGGTTTCTTCACCCCGGGAAGTTAATTAAATACCATTTGGAGGCATTTAATGTTCGAGCAAAAACGGCTGATTTTTGACAAAAGAGATAACACCCCCCCATTACGTCATGCTTCAGAAATGTGGAAAATGGTCCGTTTTCAAATGTTTTATTTTTGAACATCAGTTCACATTTGTAGGTGGATCATCAGTGTTAGAGCTAAAATTAGCATGTTTAAAGTGATGTTCATGCTTCCAGGGGCTCGGGAAGTGAATTAAATACTATTTGGAGGCATTTAATGTTCAATCAAAAACAGCTGATTTTTGACAAAAGAGATAACACCCCCCCATTACGTCATGCTTCAGAAATGTGGAAAATGGTCCGTTTTCAAGTGTTTTATTTTTTAATGTCAGTTCACATTTGTAGGTGGATCATCAGTGTTAGAGCTAAAATTAGCATGTTTAAAGCGATTTTCATGCTTCCAGGGGCCCTAAACACAAGATTTATGGAATGGTTAAAAGTGCATGAAAATGGCCAATTTACTCACTCTGAGTTCTCAAAAAGGGTTTCTTCACCCCGGGAAGTTAATTAAATACCATTTGGAGGCATTTAATGTTCGAGCAAAAACGGCTGATTTTCGACAAAAGAGATAACACCCCCCCATTACGTCATGCTTCAGAAATGTGGAAAATGGTCCGTTTTCAAATGTTTTATTTTTGAACGTCAGTTCACATTTGTAGGTGGATCATCAGTGTTAGAGCTAAAATTAGCATGTTTAAAGTGATTTTCATGCTTCCAGGGGCTCGGGAAGTGAATTAAATACTATTTGGAGGCATTTAATGTTCAAGCAAAAACAGCTGATTTTTGACAAAAGAGATAACACCCCCCCATTACGTCATGCTTCAGAAATGTGGAAAATGGTCCGTTTTCAAATGTTTTATTTTTGAACGTCAGTTCACATTTGTAGGTGGATCATCAGTGTTAGAGCTAAAATTAGCATGTTTAAAGTGATTTTCATGCTTCCAGGGGCCCTAAACACAAGATTTATGGAATGGTTAAAAGTGCATGAAAATGGCCAATATACTCACTCTGAGTTCTCAAAAAGGGTTTCTTCACCCCGGGAAGTTAATTAAATACCATTTGGAGGCATTTAATGTTCGAGCAAAAACGGCTGATTTTCGACAAAAGAGATAACACCCCCCCATTACGTCATGCTTCAGAAATGTGGAAAATGGTCCGTTTTCAAATGTTTTATTTTTGAACGTCAGTTCACATTTGTAGGTGGATC
This sequence comes from Lissotriton vulgaris, assembly GCF_964263255.1. Lineage (NCBI taxonomy): Eukaryota > Metazoa > Chordata > Amphibia > Caudata > Salamandridae > Lissotriton > Lissotriton vulgaris. Next base: position 93,734 of record NW_028248405.1, on the reverse strand, counting down.
ATCAGTGTTAGAGCTAAAATTAGCATGTTTAAAGTGATTTTCATGCTTCCAGGGGCTCGGGAAGTGAATTAAATAGTATTTGGAGGCATTTAATGTTCAATCAAAAACAGCTGATTTTTGACAAAAGAGAAAACACCCCCCCATTCTGTCATGCTTCAGAAATGTGGAAAATGGTCCGTTTTCAAATGTTTTATTTTTGAACGTCAGTTCACATTTGTAGGTGGATCATCAGTGTTAGAGCTAAAATTAGCATGTTTAAAGTGATTTTCATGCTTCCAGGGGCCCTAAACACAAGATTTATGGAATGGTTAAAAGTGCATGAAAATGGCCAATTTACTCACTCTGAGTTCTCAAAAAGGGTTTCTTCACCCCGGGAAGTTAATAAAATACCATTTGGAGGCATTTAATGTTCGAGCAAAAACGGCTGATTTTTGACAAAAGAGATAACACCCCCCCCCATTACGTCATGCTTCAGAAATGTGGAAAATGGTCCGTTTTCAAATGTTTTATTTTTGAACATCAGTTCACATTTGTAGGTGGATCATAAGTGTTAGAGCTAAAATTAGCATGTTTAAAGTGATTTTCATGCTTCCAGGGGCTCGGGAAGTGAATTAAATACTTGGAGGCATTTAATGTTCAATCAAAAACAGCTGATTTTTGACAAAAGAGATAACACCCCCCCATTACGTCATGCTTCAGAAATGTGGAAAATGGTCCGTTTTCAAATATTTTATTTTTTAACGTCAGTTCACATTTGTAGGTGGATCATCAGTGTTAGAGCTAAAATTAGCATGTTTAAAGTGATTTTCATGCTTCCAGGGGCCCTAAACACAAGATTTATGGAATGGTTAAAAGTGCATGAAAATGGCCAATTTACTCACTCTGAGTTCTCAAAAAGGGTTTCTTCACCCCGGGAAGTTAATTAAATACCATTTGGAGGCATTTAATGTTCGAGCAAAAACGGCTTATTTTCGACAAAAGAGATAACACCCCCCCATTACGTCATGCTTCAGAAATGTGGAAAATGGTCCGTTTTCAAATGTTTTATTTTTGAACGTCAGTTCACATTTGTAGGTGGATCATCAGTGTTAGAGCTAAAATTAGCATGTTTAAAGTGATTTTCATGCTTCCAGGGGCTCGGGAAGTGAATTAAATACTATTTGGAGGCATTTAATGTTCAATCAAAAACAGCTGATTTTTGACAAAAGAGATAACACCCCCCCATTACGTCATGCTTCAGAAATGTGGAAAATGGTCCGTTTTCAAATGTTTTATTTTTTAATGTCAGTTCACATTTGTAGGTGGATCATCAGTGTTAGAGCTAAAATTAGCATGTTTAAAGTGATTTTCATGCTTCCAGGGGCCCTAAACACAAGATTTATGGAATGGTTAAAAGTGCATGAAAATGGCCAATTTACTCACTCTGAGTTCTCAAAAAGGGTTTCTTCACCCCGGGAAGTTAATTAAATACCATTTGGAGGCATTTAATGTTCGAGCAAAAACGGCTGATTTTCGACAAAAGAGATAACACCCCCCCATTACGTCATGCTTCAGAAATGTGGAAAATGGTCCGTTTTCAAATGTTTTATTTTTGAACGTCAGTTCACATTTGTAGGTGGATCATCAGTGTTAGAGCTAAAATTAGCATGTTTAAAGTGATTTTCATGCTTCCAGGGGCCCTAAACACAAGATATATGGAATGGTTAAAAGTGCATGAAAATGGCCAATTTACTCACTCTGAGTTCTCAAAAAGGGTTTCTTCACCCCGGGAAGTTAATTAAATACCATTTGGAGGCATTTAATGTTCGAGCAAAAACGGCTGATTTTCGACAAAAGAGATAACACCCCCCCATTACGTCATGCTTCAGAAATGTGGAAAATGGTCCGTTTTCAAATGTTTTATTTTTGAACATCAGTTCACATTTGTAAATGGATCATCAGTGTTAGAGCTAAAATTAGCATGTTTAAAGTGATTTTCATGCTTCCAGGGGCTCGGGAAGTGAATTAAATACTATTTGGAGGCATTTAATGTTCAATCAAAAACAGCTGATTTTTGACAAAAGAGAAAACACCCCCCCATTACGTCATGCTTCAGAAATGTGGAAAATGGTCCGTTTTCAAATGTTTTATTTTTGAACGTCAGTTCACATTTGTAGGTGGATCATCAGTGTTAGAGCTAAAATTAGCATGTTTAAAGTGATTTTCATGCTTCCCGGGGCCCTAAACACAAGATTTATGGAATGGTTAAAAGTGCATGAAAATGGCCAATTTACTCACTCTGAGTTCTCAAAAAGGGTTTCTTCACCCCGGGAAGTTAATTAAATACCATTTGGAGGCATTTAATGTTCGAGCAAAAACGGCTGATTTTCGACAAAAGAGATAACACCCCCCCATTACGTCATGCTTCAGAAATGTGGAAAATGGTCCGTTTTCAAATGTTTTATTTTTGAACATCAGTTCACATTTGTAGGTGGATCATCAGTGTTAGAGCTAAAATTAGCATGTTTAAAGTGATTTTCATGCTTCCAGGGGCTCGGGAAGTGAATTAAATACTATTTGGAGGCATTTAATGTTCAATCAAAAACAGCAGATTTTTGACAAAAGAGATAACACCCCCCCATTACGTCATGCTTCAGAAATGTGGAAAATGGTCCGTTTTCAAATGTTTTATTTTTTAACGTCAGTTCACATTTGTAGGTGGATCATCAGTGTTAGAGCTAAAATTAGCATGTTTAAAGTGATTTTCATGCTTCCAGGGGCCCTAAACACAAGATTTATGAAATGGTTAAAAGTGCATGAAAATGGCCAATTTACTCACTCTGAGTTCTCAAAAAGGGTTTCTTCACCCCGGGAAGTTAATTAAATACCATTTGGAGGCATTTAATGTTCGAGCAAAAACGGCTGATTTTCGACAAAAGAGATAACACCCCCCCATTACGTCATGCTTCAGAAATGTGGAAAATGGTCCGTTTTCAAATGTTTTATTTTTGAACATCAGTTCACATTTGTAGGTGGATCATCAGTGTTAGAGCTAAAATTAGCATGTTTAAAGTGATTTTCATGCTTCCAGGGGCTCGGGAAGTGAATTAAATACTATTTGGAGGCATTTAATGTTCAATCAAAAACAGCTGATTTTTGACAAAAGAGATAACACCCCCCCATTACGTCATGCTTCAGAAATGTGGAAAATGGTCCGTTTTCAAATGTTTTATTTTTTAACGTCAGTTCACATTTGTAGGTGGATCATCAGTGTTAGAGCTAAAATTAGCATGTTTAAAGTGATTTTCATGCTTCCAGGGGCCCTAAACACAAGATTTATGGAATGGTTAAAAGTGCATGAAAATGGCCAATTTACTCACTCTGAGTTCTCAAAAAGGGTTTCTTCACCCCGGGAAGTTAATTAAATACCATTTGGAGGCATTTAATGTTCGAGCAAAAACGGCTGATTTTCGACAAAAGAGATAACACCCCCCCATTACGTCATGCTTCAGAAATGTGGAAAATGGTCAGTTTTCAAATGTTTTTTTTGTTGAACGCCAGTTCACATTTGTAGGTGGATCATCAGTGTTAGAGCTAAAATTAGCATGTTTAAAGTGATTTTCATGCTTCCAGGGGCCCTAAACACAAGATTTATGGAATGGTTAAAAGTGCATGAAAATGGCCAATTTACTCACTCTGAGTTCTCAAAAAGTGTTTCTTCACCCCGGGAAGTTAATTAAATACCATTTGGAGGCATTTAATGTTCGAGCAAAAACGGCTGATTTTCGACAAAAGAGATAACACCCCCCATTACGTCATGCTTCAGAAATGTGGAAAATGGTCCGTTTTCAAATGTTTTATTTTTGAACATCAGTTCACATTTGTAGGTGGATCATCAGTGTTAGAGCTAAAATTAGCATGTTTAAAGTGATGTTCATGCTTCCAGGGGCTCGGGAAGTGAATTAAATACTATTTGGAGGCATTTAATGTTCAATCAAAAACAGCTGATTTTTGACAAAAGAGATAACACCCCCCCATTACGTCATGCTTCAGAAATGTGGAAAATGGTCCGTTTTCAAGTGTTTTATTTTTTAACGTCAGTTCACATTTGTAGGTGGATCATCAGTGTTAGAGCTAAAATTAGCATGTTTAAAGTGATTTTCATGCTTCCAGGGGCCCTAAACACAAGATTTATGGAATGGTTAAAAGTGCATGAAAATGGCCAATTTACTCACTCTGAGTTCTCAAAAAGGGTTTCTTCACCCCGGGAAGTTAATTAAATACCATTTGGAGGCATTTAATGTTCGAGCAAAAACGGCTGATTTTCGACAAAAGAGATAACACCCCCCCATTACGTCATGCTTCAGAAATGTGAAAAATGGTCCGTTTTCAAATGTTTTATTTTTGAACGTCAGTTCACATTTGTAGGTGGATCATCAGTGTTAGAGCTAAAATTAGCATGTTTAAAGTGATTTTCATGCTTCCAGGGGCTCGGGAAGTGAATTAAATACTATTTGGAGGCATTTAATGTTCAAGCAAAAACAGCTGATTTTTGACAAAAGAGATAACACCCCCCCATTACGTCATGCTTCAGAAATGTGGAAAATGGTCAGTTTTCAAATGTTTTATTTTTGAACGTCAGTTCACATTTGTAGGTGGATCATCAGTGTTAGAGCTAAAATTAGCATGTTTAAAGTGATTTTCATGCTTCCAGGGGCCCTAAACACAAGATTTATGGAATGGTTAAAAGTGCATGAAAATGGCCAATATACTCACTCTGAGTTCTCAAAAAGGGTTTCTTCACCCCGGGAAGTTAATTAAATACCATTTGGAGGCATTTAATGTTCGAGCAAAAACGGCTGATTTTCGACAAAAGAGATAACACCCCCTAATTACATCATGCTTCAGAAATGTGGAAAATGGTCCGTTTTCAAATGTTTTATTTTTGAACGTCAGTTCACATTTGTAGGTGGATCATCAGTGTTAGAGCTAAAATTAGCATGTTTAAAGTGATTTTCATGCTTCCAGGGGCTCGGGAAGTGAATTAAATACTATTTGGAGGCATTTAATGTTCAATCAAAAACAGCTGATTTTTGACAAAAGAGATAACACCCCCCCATTACGTCATGCTTCAGAAATATGGAAAATGGTCCGTTTTCAAATGTTTTATTTTTGAACGTCAGTTCACATTTGTAGGTGGATCATCAGTGTTAGAGCTAAAATTAGCATGTTTAAAGTGATTTTCATGCTTCCAGGGGCCCTAAACACAAGATTTATGGAATGGTTAAAAGTGCATGAAAATGGCCAATTTACTCACTCTGAGTTCTCAAAAAGTGTTTCTTCACCCCGGGAAGTTAATTAAATACCATTTGGAGGCATTTGATGTTCGAGCAGAAACGGCTGATTTTCGACAAAAGAGATAACACCCCCCCCCATTAAGTCATGCTTCAGAAATGTGGAAAATGGTCCGTTTTCAAATGTTTTATTTTGGAACGTCAGTTCACATTTGTAGGTGGATCATCAGTGTTAGAGCTAAAATTAGCATGTTTATAGTGATGTTCATGCTTCCAGGGGCTCGGGAAGTGAATTAAATACTATTTGGAGGCATTTAATGTTCAATCAAAAACAGCTGATTTTTGACAAAAGAGATAACACCCCCCCATTACGTCATGCTTCAGAAATGTGGAAAATGGTCCGTTTTAAAATGTTTTATTTTTGAATGTCAGTTCACATTTGTAGGTGGATCATCAGTGTTGGAGCTAAAATTAGCATGTTTAAAGTGATTTTCATGCTTCCAGGGGCCCTAAACACAAGATTTATGGAATGGTTAAAAGTGCATGAAAATGGCCAATTTACTCACTCTGAGTTCTCAAAAAGGGTTTCTTCACCCCGGGAAGTTAATTAAATACCATTTGGAGGCATTTAATGTTCGAGCAAAAACAGCTGATTTTCGACAAAAGAGATAACACCCCCCCATTACGTCATGCTTCAGAAATGTGGAAAATGGTCCGTTTTCAAATGTTTTATTTTTGAACGTCAGTTCACATTTGTAGGTGGATCATCAGTGTTAGAGCTAAAATTAGCATGTTTAAAGTGATTTTCATGCTTCCAGGGGCTTGGGAAGTGAATTAAATACTATTTGGAGGCATTTAATGTTCAAGCAAAAACAGCTGATTTTTGACAAAAGAGATAACACCCCCCCATTGCGTCATGCTTCAGAAATGTGGGAAATGGTCCGTTTTCAAATGTTTTATTTTTGAACGTCAGTTCACATTTGTAGGTGGATCATCAGTGTTAGAGCTAAAATTAGCATGTTTAAAGTGATTTTCATGCTTCCAGGGGCCCTAAACACAAGATTTATGGAATGGTTAAAAGTGCATGAAAATGGCCAATTTACTCACTCTGAGTTCTCAAAAAGGGTTTCTTCACTCCGGGAAGTTAATTAAATACCATTTGGAGGCATTTAATGTTCGAGCAAAAACGGCTGATTTTCGACAAAAGAGATAACACCCCCCCATTACGTCATGCTTCAGAAATGTGGAAAATGGTCCGTTTTCAAATGTTTTATTTTTGAACGTCAGTTCACATTTGTAGGTGGATCATCAGTGTTAGAGCTAAAATTAGCATGTTTAAAGTGATTTTCATGCTTCCAGGGGCTCGGGAAGTGAATTAAATACTATTTGGAGGCATTTAATGTTCAAGCAAAAACAGCTGATTTTTGACAAAAGAGATAACACCCCCCCATTACGTCATGCTTCAGAAATGTGGAAAATGGTCCGTTTTCAAATGTTTTATTTTTGAACGTCAGTTCACATTTGTAGGTGGATCATCAGTGTTAGAGCTAAAACTAGCATGTTTAAAGTGATTTTCATGCTTTCAGGGGCCCTAAACACAAGATTTATGGAATGGTTAAAAGTGCATGAAAATGGCCAATTTACTCACTCTGAGTTCTCAAAAAGGGTTTCTTCACCCCGGGAAGTTAATTAAATACCATTTGGAGGCATTTAATGTTCGAGCAAAAACGGCTGATTTTCGACAAAAGAGATAACACCCCCCCATTACGTCATGCTTCAGAAATGTGGAAAATGGTCCGTTTTCAAATGTTTTATTTTTGAACATCAGTTCACATTTGTAGGTGGATCATCAGTGTTAGAGCTAAAATTAGCATGTTTAAAGTGATTTTCATGCTTCCAGGGGCTCGGGAAGTGAATTAAATACTATTTGGAGGCATTTAATGTTCAATCAAAAACAGCTGATTTTTGACAAAAGAGATAACACCCCCCCATTACGTCATGCTTCAGAAATGTGGAAAATGGTCCGTTTTCAAATGTTTTATTTTTGAACGTCAGTTCACATTTGTAGGTGGATCATCAGTGATAGAGCTAAAATTAGCATGTTTAAAGTGATTTTCATGCTTCCAGGGGCCCTAAACACAAGATTTATGGAATGGTTAAAAGTGCATGAAAATGGCCAATTTACTCACTCTGAGTTCTCAAAAAGGGTTTCTTCACCCCGGGAAGTTAATTAAATACCATTTGGAGGCATTTAATGTTCGAGCAAAAACGGCTGATTTTCGACAAAAGAGATAACACCCCCCCATGACGTCATGCTTCAGAAATGTGGAAAATGGTCCGTTTTCAAATGTTTTTTTTTTGAACGTCAGTTCACATTTGCAGTTGGATCATCAGTGTTAGAGCTAAAATTAGCATGTTTAAAGTGATTTTCATGCTTCCAGGGGCTCGGGAAGTGAATTAAATACTATTTGGAGGCATTTAATGTTCAATCAAAAACCGCTGATTTTTGACAAAAGAGATAACACCCCCCCATCACGTCATGCTTCAGAAATGTGGAAAATGGTCCGTTTTCAAATGTTTTATTTTTGAACGTCAGTTCACATTTGTAGGTGGATCATCAGTGTTAGAGCTAAAATTAGCATGTTTAAAGTGATTTTCATGCTTCCAGGGGCCCTAAACACAAGATTTATGGAATGGTTAAAAGTGCATGAAAATGGCCAATTTACTCACTCTGAGTTCTCAAAAAGTGTTTCTTCACCCCGGGAAGTTAATTAAATACCATTTGGAGGCATTTAATGTTCGAGCAGAAACGGCTGATTTTCGACAAAAGAGATAACACCCCCCCCCATTAAGTCATGCTTCAGAAATGTGGAAAATGGTCCGTTTTCAAATGTTTTATTTTGGAACGTCAGTTCACATTTGTAGGTGGATCATCAGTGTTAGAGCTAAAATTAGCATGTTTATAGTGATGTTCATGCTTCCAGGGGCTCGGGAAGTGAATTAAATACTATTTGGAGGCATTTAATGTTCAATCAAAAACAGCTGATTTTTGACAAAAGAGATAACACCCCACGTCATGCTTCAGAAATGTGGAAAATGGTCCGTTTTAAAATGTTTTATTTTTGAATGTCAGTTCACATTTGTAGGTGGATCATCAGTGTTGGAGCTAAAATTAGCATGTTTAAAGTGATTTTCATGCTTCCAGGGGCCCTAAACACAAGATTTATGGAATGGTTAAAAGTGCATGAAAATGGCCAATTTACTCACTCTGAGTTCTCAAAAAGGGTTTCTTCACCCCGGGAAGTTAATTAAATACCATTTGGAGGCATTTAATGTTCGAGCAAAAACGGCTGATTTTCGACAAAAGAGATAACACCCCCCCATTACGTCATGCTTCAGAAATGTGGAAAATGGTCCGTTTTCAAATGTTTTATTTTTGAACATCAGTTCACATTTGTAGGTGGATCATCAGTGTTAGAGCTAAAATTAGCATGTTCAAAGTGATTTTCATGCTTCCAGGGGCTCGGGAAGTGAATTAAATACTATTTGGAGGCATTTAATGTTCAAGCAAAAACAGCTGATTTTTGACAAAAGAGATAACACCCCCCCATTACGTCATGCTTCAGAAATGTGGAAAATGGTCCGTTTTCAAATGTTTTATTTTTGAACGTCAGTTCACATTTGTAGGTGGATCATCAGTGTTAGAGCTAAAATTAGCATGTTTAAAGTGATTTTTATGCTTCCAGGGGCCCTAAACACAAGATTTATGGAATGGTTAAAAGTGCATGAAAATGGCCAATTTACTCACTCTGAGTTCTCAAAAAGGGTTTCTTCACCCCGGGAAGTTAATTAAATACCATTTGGAGGCATTTAATGTTCGAGCAAAAACGGCTGATTTTCGACAAAAGAGATAACACCCCCCCATTACGTCATGCTTCAGAAATGTGGAAAATGGTCAGTTTTCAAATGTTTTATTTTTGAACGTCAGTTCACATTTGTAGGTGGATCATCAGTGTTAGAGCTAAAATTAGCATGTTTAAAGTGATTTTCATGCTTCCAGGGGCTCAGGAAGTGAATTAAATACTATTTGGAGGCATTTAATGTTCAATCAAAAACAGCTGATTTTTGACAAAAGAGATAACACCCCCCCATTACGTCATGCTTCAGAAATGTGGAAAATGGTCCGTTTTCAAATGTTTTATTTTTGAAAGTCAGTTCACATTTGTAGGTGGATCATCAGTGTTAGAGCTAAAATTAGCATGTTTAAAGTGATTTTCATGCTTCCAGGGGCCCTAAACACAAGATTTATGGAATGGTTAAAAGTGCATGAAAATGGCCAATTTACTCACTCTGAGTTCTCAAAAAGGGTTTCTTCACCCCGGGAAGTTAATTAAATACCATTTGGAGGCATTTAATGTTCGAGCAAAAACTGCTGATTTTCGACAAAAGAGATAAAACCCCCCCATTATGTCATGCTTCAGAAATGTGTGAAAATGGTCCGTTTTCAAATGTTTTATTTTTGAACGTCAGTTCACATTTGTAGGTGGATCATCAGTGTTAGAGCTAAAATTAGCATGTTTAAAGTGATTTTCATGCTTCCAGGGGCCCTAAACACAAGATTTATGGAATGGTTAAAAGTGCATGAAAATGGCCAATTTACTCACTCTGAGTTCTCAAAAAGGGTTTCTTCACCCCGGGAAGTTAATTAAATACCATTTGGAGGCATTTAATGTTCGAGCAAAAACGGCTGATTTTCGACAAAAGAGATAACACCCCCCCATTACGTCATGCTTCAGAAATGTGGAAAATGGTCCGTTTTCAAATGTTTTATTTTTGAACGTCAGTTCACATTTGTAGGTGGATCATCAGTGTTAGAGCTAAAATTAGCATGTTTAAAGTGATTTTCATGCTTCCAGGGGCTCGGGAAGAGAATTAAATACTATTTGGAGGCATTTAATGTTCAATCAAAAACATCTGATTTTTGACAAAAGAGATAACACCCCCCCATTACGTCATGCTTCAGAAATGTGGAAAATGGTCCGTTTTCAAATGTTTTATTTTTGAACGTCAGTTCACATTTGTAGGTGGATCATCAGTGTTAGAGCTAAAATTAGCATGTTTAAAGTGATTTTCATGCTTCCAGGGGCCCTAAACACAAGATTTATGGAATGGTTAAAAGTGCATGAAAATGGCCAATTTACTCACTCTGAGTTCTCAAAAAGTGTTTCTTCACCCCGGGAAGTTAATTAAATACCATTTGGAGGCATTTAATGTTCGAGCAGAAACGGCTGATTTTCGACAAAAGAGATAACACCCCCCCATTAAGTCATGCTTCAGAAATGTGGAAAATGGTCCGTTTTCAAATGTTTTATTTTTGAACATCAGTTCACATTTGTAGGTGGATCATCAGTGTTAGAGCTAAAATTAGCATGTTTAAAGTGATTTTCATGCTTCCAGGGGCTCGGGAAGTGAATTAAATACTATTTGGAGGCATTTAATGTTCAATCAAAAACATCTGATTTTTGACAAAAGAGATAACACCCCCCCATTACGTCATGCTTCAGAAATGTGGAAAATGGTCCGTTTTCAAATGTTTTATTTTTGAACGTCAGTTCACATTTGTAGGTGGATCATCAGTGTTAGAGCTAAAATTAGCATGTTTAAAGTGATTTTCATGCTTCCAGGGGCCCTAAACACAAGATTTATGGAATGGTTAAAAGTGCATGAAAATGGCCAATTTACTCACTCTGAGTTCTCAAAAAGTGTTTCTTCACCCCGGGAAGTTAATTAAATACCATTTGGAGGCATTTAATGTTCGAGCAGAAACGGCTGATTTTCGACAAAAGAGATCACACCCCCCCCATTAAGTCATGCTTCAGAAATGTGGAAAATGGTCCGTTTTCAAATGTTTTATTTTTGAACATCAGTTCACATTTGTAGGTGGATCATCAGTGTTAGAGCTAAAATTAGCATGTTTAAAGTGATTTTCATGCTTCCAGGGGCTCGGGAAGTGAATTAAATACTATTTGGAGGCATTTAATGTTCAATCAAAAACAGCTGATTTTTGACAAAAGAGATAACACCACCCCATTACGTCATGCTTCAGAAATGTGGAAAATGGTCCGTTTTCAAATGTTTTATTTTGGAACGTCAGTTCACATTTGTAGGTGGATCATCAGTGTTAGAGCTAAAATTAGCATGTTTATAGTGATGTTCATGCTTCCAGGGGCTCGGGAAGTGAATTAAATACTATTTGGAGGCATTTAATGTTCAATCAAAAACAGCTGATTTTTGACAAAAGAGATAACACCCCACGTCATGCTTCAGAAATGTGGAAAATGGTCCGTTTTAAAATGTTTTATTTTTGAATGTCAGTTCACATTTGTAGGTGGATCATCAGTGTTGGAGCTAAAATTAGCATGTTTAAAGTGATTTTCATGCTTCCAGGGGCCCTAAACACAAGATTTATGGAATGGTTAAAAGTGCATGAAAATGGCCAATTTACTCACTCTGAGTTCTCAAAAAGGGTTTCTTCACCCCGGGAAGTTAATTAAATACCATTTGGAGGCATTTAATGTTCGAGCAAAAACGGCTGATTTTCGACAAAAGAGATAACACCCCCCCATTACGTCATGCTTCAGAAATGTGGAAAATGGTCCGTTTTCAAATGTTTTATTTTTGAACATCAGTTCACATTTGTAGGTGGATCATCAGTGTTAGAGCTAAAATTAGCATGTTCAAAGTGATTTTCATGCTTCCAGGGGCTCGGGAAGTGAATTAAATACTATTTGGAGGCATTTAATGTTCAAGCAAAAACAGCTGATTTTTGACAAAAGAGATAACACCCCCCCATTACGTCATGCTTCAGAAATGTGGAAAATGGTCCGTTTTCAAATGTTTTATTTTTGAACGTCAGTTCACATTTGTAGGTGGATCATCAGTGTTAGAGCTAAAATTAGCATGTTTAAAGTGATTTTTATGCTTCCAGGGGCCCTAAACACAAGATTTATGGAATGGTTAAAAGTGCATGAAAATGGCCAATTTACTCACTCTGAGTTCTCAAAAAGGGTTTCTTCACCCCGGGAAGTTAATTAAATACCATTTGGAGGCATTTAATGTTCGAGCAAAAACGGCTGATTTTCGACAAAAGAGATAACACCCCCCCATTACGTCATGCTTCAGAAATGTGGAAAATGGTCAGTTTTCAAATGTTTTATTTTTGAACGTCAGTTCACATTTGTAGGTGGATCATCAGTGTTAGAGCTAAAATTAGCATGTTTAAAGTGATTTTCATGCTTCCAGGGGCTCAGGAAGTGAATTAAATACTATTTGGAGGCATTTAATGTTCAATCAAAAACAGCTGATTTTTGACAAAAGAGATAACACCCCCCCATTACGTCATGCTTCAGAAATGTGGAAAATGGTCCGTTTTCAAATGTTTTATTTTTGAAAGTCAGTTCACATTTGTAGGTGGATCATCAGTGTTAGAGCTAAAATTAGCATGTTTAAAGTGATTTTCATGCTTCCAGGGGCCCTAAACACAAGATTTATGGAATGGTTAAAAGTGCATGAAAATGGCCAATTTACTCACTCTGAGTTCTCAAAAAGGGTTTCTTCACCCCGGGAAGTTAATTAAATACCATTTGGAGGCATTTAATGTTCGAGCAAAAACTGCTGATTTTCGACAAAAGAGATAAAACCCCCCCATTATGTCATGCTTCAGAAATGTGTGAAAATGGTCCGTTTTCAAATGTTTTATTTTTGAACGTCAGTTCACATTTGTAGGTGGATCATCAGTGTTAGAGCTAAAATTAGCATGTTTAAAGTGATTTTCATGCTTCCAGGGGCCCTAAACACAAGATTTATGGAATGGTTAAAAGTGCATGAAAATGGCCAATTTACTCACTCTGAGTTCTCAAAAAGGGTTTTTTCACCCCGGGAAGTTAATTAAATACCATTTGGAGGCATTTAATGTTCGAGCAAAAACGGCTAATTTTCGACAAAAGAGATAACACCCCCCCATTACGTCATGCTTCAGAAATGTGGAAAATGGTCCGTTTTCAAATGTTTTATTTTTGAACATCAGTTCACATTTGTAGGTGGATCATCAGTGTTAGAGCTAAAATTAGCATGTTTAAAGTGATTTTCATGCTTCCAGGGGCTCGGGAAGTGAATTAAATACTATTTGGAGGCATTTAATGTTCAATCAAAAACAGCTGATTTTTGACAAAAGAGATAACACCACCCCATTACGTCATGCTTCAGAAATGTGGAAAATGGTCCGTTTTCAAATGTTTTATTTTTTAACGTCAGTTCACATTTGTAGGTGGATCATCAGTGTTAGAGCTAAAATTAGCATGTTTAAAGTGATTTTCATGCTTCCAGGGGCCCTAAACACAAGATTTATGGAATGGTTAAAAGTGCATGAAAATGGCCAATTTACTCACTCTGAGTTCTCAAAAAGGGTTTCTTCACCCCGGGAAGTTAATTAAATACCATTTGGAGGCATTTAATGTTCGAGCAAAAATGGCTGATTTTCAACAAAAGAGATAACACCCCCCCATTACGTCATGCTTCAGAAATGTGGAAAATGGTCCGTTTTCAAATGTTTTATTTTTGAACGTCAGTTCACATTTGTAGGTGGATCATCAGTGTTAGAGCTAAAATTAGCATGTTTAAAGTGATTTTCATGCTTCCAGGGGCCCTAAACACAAGATTTATGGAATGGTTAAAAGTGCATGAAAATGGCCAATTTACTCACTCTGAGTTCTCAAAAAGGGTTTCTTCACCCCGGGAAGTTAATTAAATACCATTTGGAGGCATTTAATGTTCGAGCAAAAACAGCTGATTTTCGACAAAAGAGATAACACCCCCCCATTACGTCATGCTTCAGAAATGTGGAAAATGGTCCGTTTTCAAATGTTTTATTTTTGAACGTCAGTTCACATTTGTAGGTGGATCATCAGTGTTAGAGCTAAAATTAGCATGTTTAAAGTGATTTTCATGCTTCCAGGGGCTCGGGAAGTGAATTAAATACTATTTGGAGGCATTTAATGTTCAATCAAAAACATCTGATTTTTGTTAAAAGAGATAACACCCCCCCATTACGTCATGCTTCAGAAATGTGGAAAATGGTCCGTTTTCAAATGTTTTATTTTTGAACGTCAGTTCACATTTGTAGGTGGATCATCAGTGTTAGAGCTAAAATTAGCATGTTTAAAGTGATTTTCATGCTTCCAGGGGCCCTAAACACAAGATTTATGGAATGGTTAAAAGTGCATGAAAATTGCCAATTTACTCACTCTGAGTTCTCAAAAAGTGTTTCTTTACCCCGGGAAGTTAATTAAATACCATTTGGAGGCATTTAATGTTCGAGCAGAAACGGCTGGTTTTCGACAAAAGAAATAACACCCCCCCCATTAAGTCATGCTTCAGAAATGTGGAAAATGGTCCGTTTTCAAATGTTTTATTTTTGAACGTCAGTTCACATTTGTAGGTGGATCATCAGTGTTAGAGCTAAAATTAGCATGTTTAAAGTGATTTTCATGCTTCCAGGGGCCCTAAACACAAGATTTATGGAATGGTTAAAAGTGCATATAAATGGCCAATTTACTCACTATGAGTTCTCAAAAAGGGTTTCTTCACCCCGGGAAGTTAATTAAATACCATTTGGAGGCATTTAATGTTCGAGCAAAAACGGCTGATTTTCGACAAAAGAGATAACACCCCCCCATTACGTCATGCTTCAGAAATGTGGAAAATGGTCCGTTTTCAAATGTTTTATTTTTGAACGTCAGTTCACATTTGTAGGTGGATCATCAGTGTTAGAGCTAAAATTAGCATGTTTAAAGTGATTTTCATGCTTCCAGGGGCTCGGGAAGTGAATTAAATACTATTTGGAGGCATTTAATGTTCAATCAAAAACATCTGATTTTTGTTAAAAGAGATAACACCCCCCCATTACGTCATGCTTCAGAAATGTGGAAAATGGTCCGTTTTCAAATGTTTTATTTTTGAACGTCAGTTCACATTTGTAGGTGGATCATCAGTGTTAGAGCTAAAATTAGCATGTTTAAAGTGATTTTCATGCTTCCAGGGGCCCTAAACACAAGATTTATGGAATGGTTAAAAGTGCATGAAAATTGCCAATTTACTCACTCTGAGTTCTCAAAAAGTGTTTCTTTACCCCGGGAAGTTAATTAAATACCATTTGGAGGCATTTAATGTTCGAGCAGAAACGGCTGATTTTCGACAAAAGAGATAACACCCCCCCCATTAAGTCATGCTTCAGAAATGTGGAAAATGGTCCGTTTTCAAATGTTTTATTTTTGAACGTCAGTTCACATTTGTAGGTGGATCATCAGTGTTAGAGCTAAAATTAGCATGTTTAAAGTGATTTTCATGCTTCCAGGGGCCCTAAACACAAGATTTATGGAATGGTTAAAAGTGCATATAAATGGCCAATTTACTCACTATGAGTTCTCAAAAAGGGTTTCTTCACCCCGGGAAGTTAATTAAATACCATTTGGAGGCATTTAATGTTCGAGCAAAAACGGCTGATTTTCGACAAAAGAGATAACACCCCCCCATTACGTCATGCTTCAGAAATGTGGAAAATGGTCCGTTTTCAAATGTTTTATTTTTGAACATCAGTTCACATTTGTAGGTGGATCATCAGTGTTAGAGCTAAAATTAGCATGTTTAAAGTGATTTTCATGCTTCCAGGGGCCCTAAACACAAGATTTATGGAATGGTTAAAAGTGCATGAAAATGGCCAATTTACTCACTCTGAGTTCTCAAAAAGGGTTTCTTCACCCCGGGAAGTTAATTAAATACCATTTGGAGGCATTTAATGTTCGAGCAAAAACGGCTGATTTTCGACAAAAGAGATAACACCCCCCCATTACGTCATGCTTCAGAAATGTGGAAAATGGTCCGTTTTCAAATGTTTTATTTTTGAACGTCAGTTCACATTTGTAGGTGGATCATCAGTGTTAGAGCTAAAATTAGCATGTTTAAAGTGATTTTCATGCTTCCAGGGGCCCTAAACACAAGATTTATGGAATGGTTAAAAGTGCATGAAAATGGCCAATTTACTCACTCTGAGTTGTCAAAAAGGGTTTCTTCACCACGGGAAGTTAATTAAATACCATTTGGAGGCATTTAATGTTCGAGCAAAAACGGCTGATTTTCGACAAAAGAGATAACACCCCCCCATTACGTCATGCTTCAGAAATGTGGAAAATGGTCCGTTTTCAAATGTTTTATTTTTGAACATCAGTTCACATTTGTAGGTGGATCATCAGTGTTAGAGCTAAAATTAGCATGTTTAAAGTGATTTTCATGCTTCCAGGGGCTCGGGAAGTGAATTAAATACTATTTGGAGGCATTTAATGTTCAATCAAAAACAGCTGATTTTTGACAAAAGAGATAACACCCCCCATTACGTCATGCTTCAGAAATGTGGAAAATGGTCCGTTTTCAAATGTTTTATTTTTTAACGTCAGTTCACATTTGTAGGTGGATCATCAGTGTTAGAGCTAAAATTAGCATGTTTAAAGTGATTTTCATGCTTCCAGGGGCCCTAAACACAAGATTTATGGAATGGTTAAAAGTGCATGAAAATGGCCAATTTACTCACTCTGAGTTCTCAAAAAGGGTTTCTTCACCCCGGGAAGTTAATTAAATACCATTTGGAGGCATTTAATGTTCGAGCAAAAACGGCTGATTTTCGACAAAAGAGATAACACCCCCCCATTACGTCATGCTTCAGAAATGTGGGAAATGGTCCGTTTTCGAATGTTTTATTTTTGAACGTCAGTTCACATTTGTAGGTGGATCATCAGTGTTAGAGCTAAAATTAGCATGTTTAAAGTGATTTTCATGCTTCCAGGGGCTCGGGAAGTGAATTAAATACTATTTGGAGGCATTTAATGTTCAATCAAAAACATCTGATTTTTGACAAAAGAGATAACACCCCCCCATTACGTCATGCTTCAGAAATGTGGAAAATGGTCAGTTTTCAAATGTTTTATTTTTGAACGTCAGTTCACATTTGTAGGTGGATCATCAGTGTTAGAGCTAAAATTAGCATGTTTAAAGTGATTTTCATGCTTCCAGGGGCCCTAAACACAAGATTTATGGAATGGTTAAAAGTGCATGAAAATGGCCAATTTACTCACTCTGAGTTCTCAAAAAGTGTTTCTTCACCCCGGGAAGTTAATTAAATACCATTTGGAGGCATTTAATGTTCGAGCAGAAACGGCTGATTTTCGACAAAAGAGATAACACCCCCCCATTAAGTCTTGCTTCAGAAATGTGGAAAATGGTCCGTTTTCAAATGTTTTATTTTTGAACATCAGTTCACATTTGTAGGTGGATCATCAGTGTTAGAGCTAAAATTAGCATGTTTAAAGTGATTTTCATGCTTCCAGGGGCTCGGGAAGTGAATTAAATACTATTTGGAGGCATTTAATGTTCAATCAAAAACAGCTGATTTTTGACAAAAGAGATAACACCCCCCCATTACGTCATGCTTCAGAAATGTGGAAAATGGTCCGTTTTCAAATGTTTTATTTTTGAAAGTCAGTTCACATTTGTAGGTGGATCATCAGTGTTAGAGCTAAAATTAGCATGTTTAAAGTGATTTTCATGCTTCCAGGGGCCCTAAACACAAGATATATGGAATGGTTAAAAGTGCATGAAAATGGCCAATTTACTCACTCTGAGTTCTCAAAAAGGGTTTCTTCACCCCGGGAAGTTAATTAAATACCATTTGGAGGCATTTAATGTTCGAGCAAAAACGGCTGATTTTCGACAAAAGAGATAACACCCCCCCATTACGTCATGCTTCAGAAATGTGGAAAATGGTCCGTTTTCAAATGTTTTATTTTTGAACATCAGTTCACATTTGTAAATGGATCATCAGTGTTAGAGCTAAAATTAGCATGTTTAAAGTGATTTTCATGCTTCCAGGGGCTCGGGAAGTGAATTAAATACTATTTGGAGGCATTTAATGTTCAATCAAAAACAGCTGATTTTTGACAAAAGAGAAAACACCCCCCCATTACGTCATGCTTCAGAAATGTGGAAAATGGTCCGTTTTCAAATGTTTTATTTTTGAACGTCAGTTCACATTTGTAGGTGGATCATCAGTGTTAGAGCTAAAATTAGCATGTTTAAAGTGATTTTCATGCTTCCCGGGGCCCTAAACACAAGATTTATGGAATGGTTAAAAGTGCATGAAAATGGCCAATTTACTCACTCTGAGTTCTCAAAAAGGGTTTCTTCACCCCGGGAAGTTAATTAAATACCATTTGGAGGCATTTAATGTTCGAGCAAA
This sequence comes from Lissotriton vulgaris, assembly GCF_964263255.1. Lineage (NCBI taxonomy): Eukaryota > Metazoa > Chordata > Amphibia > Caudata > Salamandridae > Lissotriton > Lissotriton vulgaris. The sequence continues at coordinate 75,119 of NW_028248405.1, read as the reverse complement.
AACGGCTGATTTTCGACAAAAGAGATAACACCCCCCCATTACGTCATGCTTCAGAAATGTGGAAAATGGTCCGTTTTCAAATGTTTTATTTTTGAACATCAGTTCACATTTGTAGGTGGATCATCAGTGTTAGAGCTAAAATTAGCATGTTTAAAGTGATTTTCATGCTTCCAGGGGCTCGGGAAGTGAATTAAATACTATTTGGAGGCATTTAATGTTCAATCAAAAACAGCAGATTTTTGACAAAAGAGATAACACCCCCCCATTACGTCATGCTTCAGAAATGTGGAAAATGGTCCGTTTTCAAATGTTTTATTTTTTAACGTCAGTTCACATTTGTAGGTGGATCATCAGTGTTAGAGCTAAAATTAGCATGTTTAAAGTGATTTTCATGCTTCCAGGGGCCCTAAACACAAGATTTATGGAATGGTTAAAAGTGCATGAAAATGGCCAATTTACTCACTCTGAGTTCTCAAAAAGGGTTTCTTCACCCCGGGAAGTTAATTAAATACCATTTGGAGGCATTTAATGTTCGAGCAAAAACGGCTGATTTTCGACAAAAGAGATAACACCCCCCCATTACGTCATGCTTCAGAAATGTGGAAAATGGTCCGTTTTCAAATGTTTTATTTTTGAACATCAGTTCACATTTGTAGGTGGATCATCAGTGTTAGAGCTAAAATTAGCATGTTTAAAGTGATTTTCATGCTTCCAGGGGCTCGGGAAGTGAATTAAATACTATTTGGAGGCATTTAATGTTCAATCAAAAACAGCTGATTTTTGACAAAAGAGATAACACCCCCCCATTACGTCATGCTTCAGAAATGTGGAAAATGGTCCGTTTTCAAATGTTTTATTTTTTAACGTCAGTTCACATTTGTAGGTGGATCATCAGTGTTAGAGCTAAAATTAGCATGTTTAAAGTGATTTTCATGCTTCCAGGGGCCCTAAACACAAGATTTATGGAATGGTTAAAAGTGCATGAAAATGGCCAATTTACTCACTCTGAGTTCTCAAAAAGGGTTTCTTCACCCCGGGAAGTTAATTAAATACCATTTGGAGGCATTTAATGTTCGAGCAAAAACGGCTGATTTTCGACAAAAGAGATAACACCCCCCCATTACGTCATGCTTCAGAAATGTGGAAAATGGTCAGTTTTCAAATGTTTTTTTTGTTGAACGCCAGTTCACATTTGTAGGTGGATCATCAGTGTTAGAGCTAAAATTAGCATGTTTAAAGTGATTTTCATGCTTCCAGGGGCCCTAAACACAAGATTTATGGAATGGTTAAAAGTGCATGAAAATGGCCAATTTACTCACTCTGAGTTCTCAAAAAGTGTTTCTTCACCCCGGGAAGTTAATTAAATACCATTTGGAGGCATTTAATGTTCGAGCAAAAACGGCTGATTTTCGACAAAAGAGATAACACCCCCCATTACGTCATGCTTCAGAAATGTGGAAAATGGTCCGTTTTCAAATGTTTTATTTTTGAACATCAGTTCACATTTGTAGGTGGATCATCAGTGTTAGAGCTAAAATTAGCATGTTTAAAGTGATGTTCATGCTTCCAGGGGCTCGGGAAGTGAATTAAATACTATTTGGAGGCATTTAATGTTCAATCAAAAACAGCTGATTTTTGACAAAAGAGATAACACCCCCCCATTACGTCATGCTTCAGAAATGTGGAAAATGGTCCGTTTTCAAGTGTTTTATTTTTTAACGTCAGTTCACATTTGTAGGTGGATCATCAGTGTTAGAGCTAAAATTAGCATGTTTAAAGTGATTTTCATGCTTCCAGGGGCCCTAAACACAAGATTTATGGAATGGTTAAAAGTGCATGAAAATGGCCAATTTACTCACTCTGAGTTCTCAAAAAGGGTTTCTTCACCCCGGGAAGTTAATTAAATACCATTTGGAGGCATTTAATGTTCGAGCAAAAACGGCTGATTTTCGACAAAAGAGATAACACCCCCCCATTACGTCATGCTTCAGAAATGTGAAAAATGGTCCGTTTTCAAATGTTTTATTTTTGAACGTCAGTTCACATTTGTAGGTGGATCATCAGTGTTAGAGCTAAAATTAGCATGTTTAAAGTGATTTTCATGCTTCCAGGGGCTCGGGAAGTGAATTAAATACTATTTGGAGGCATTTAATGTTCAAGCAAAAACAGCTGATTTTTGACAAAAGAGATAACACCCCCCCATTACGTCATGCTTCAGAAATGTGGAAAATGGTCAGTTTTCAAATGTTTTATTTTTGAACGTCAGTTCACATTTGTAGGTGGATCATCAGTGTTAGAGCTAAAATTAGCATGTTTAAAGTGATTTTCATGCTTCCAGGGGCCCTAAACACAAGATTTATGGAATGGTTAAAAGTGCATGAAAATGGCCAATATACTCACTCTGAGTTCTCAAAAAGGGTTTCTTCACCCCGGGAAGTTAATTAAATACCATTTGGAGGCATTTAATGTTCGAGCAAAAACGGCTGATTTTCGACAAAAGAGATAACACCCCCTCATTACATCATGCTTCAGAAATGTGGAAAATGGTCCGTTTTCAAATGTTTTATTTTTGAACGTCAGTTCACATTTGTAGGTGGATCATCAGTGTTAGAGCTAAAATTAGCATGTTTATAGTGATGTTCATGCTTCCAGGGGCTCGGGAAGTGAATTAAATACTATTTGGAGGCATTTAATGTTCAATCAAAAACAGCTGATTTTTGACAAAAGAGATAACACCCCCCCATTACGTCATGCTTCAGAAATATGGAAAATGGTCCGTTTTCAAATGTTTTATTTTTGAACGTCAGTTCACATTTGTAGGTGGATCATCAGTGTTAGAGCTAAAATTAGCATGTTTAAAGTGATTTTCATGCTTCCAGGGGCCCTAAACACAAGATTTATGGAATGGTTAAAAGTGCATGAAAATGGCCAATTTACTCACTCTGAGTTCTCAAAAAGTGTTTCTTCACCCCGGGAAGTTAATTAAATACCATTTGGAGGCATTTGATGTTCGAGCAGAAACGGCTGATTTTCGACAAAAGAGATAACACCCCCCCCATTAAGTCATGCTTCAGAAATGTGGAAAATGGTCCGTTTTCAAATGTTTTATTTTGGAACGTCAGTTCACATTTGTAGGTGGATCATCAGTGTTAGAGCTAAAATTAGCATGTTTATAGTGATGTTCATGCTTCCAGGGGCTCGGGAAGTGAATTAAATACTATTTGGAGGCATTTAATGTTCAATCAAAAACAGCTGATTTTTGACAAAAGAGATAACACCCCCCCATTACGTCATGCTTCAGAAATGTGGAAAATGGTCCGTTTTAAAATGTTTTATTTTTGAATGTCAGTTCACATTTGTAGGTGGATCATCAGTGTTGGAGCTAAAATTAGCATGTTTAAAGTGATTTTCATGCTTCCAGGGGCCCTAAACACAAGATTTATGGAATGGTTAAAAGTGCATGAAAATGGCCAATTTACTCACTCTGAGTTCTCAAAAAGGGTTTCTTCACCCCGGGAAGTTAATTAAATACCATTTGGAGGCATTTAATGTTCGAGCAAAAACAGCTGATTTTCGACAAAAGAGATAACACCCCCCCATTACGTCATGCTTCAGAAATGTGGAAAATGGTCCGTTTTCAAATGTTTTATTTTTGAACGTCAGTTCACATTTGTAGGTGGATCATCAGTGTTAGAGCTAAAATTAGCATGTTTAAAGTGATTTTCATGCTTCCAGGGGCTTGGGAAGTGAATTAAATACTATTTGGAGGCATTTAATGTTCAAGCAAAAACAGCTGATTTTTGACAAAAGAGATAACACCCCCCCATTACGTCATGCTTCAGAAATGTGGAAAATGGTCCGTTTTCAAATGTTTTATTTTTGAACGTCAGTTCACATTTGTAGGTGGATCATCAGTGTTAGAGCTAAAATTTGCATGTTTAAAGTGATTTTCATGCTTCCAGGGGCTCAGGAAGTGAATTAAATACTGTTTGGAGGCATTTAATGTTCAATCAAAAACAGCTGATTTTTGACAAAAGAGATAACACCCCCCCCATTACGTCATGCTTTAGAAATGTGGAAAATGGTCCGTTGTCAAATGTTTTATTTTTGAAAGTCAGTTCACATTTGTAGGTGGATCATCAGTGTTAGAGCTAAAATTAGCATGTTTAAAGTGATTTTCATGCTTCCAGGGGCCCTAAACACAACATTTATGGAATGGTTAAAAGTGCATGAAAATGGCCAATTTACTCACTCTGAGTTCTCAAAAAGGGTTTCTTCACCCGGGAAGTTAATTAAATACCATTTGGAGGCATTTAATGTTCGAGCAAAAACTGCTGATTTTCGACAAAAGAGATAACACCCCCCCATTACGTCATGCTTCAGAAATGTGGAAAATGGTCCGTTTTCAAATGTTTTATTTTTGAACGTCAGTTCACATTTGTAGGTGGATCATCAGTGTTAGAGCTAAAATTAGCATGTTTAAAGTGATTTTCATGCTTCCAGGGGCTCGGGAAGTGAATTAAATACTATTTGGAGGCATTTAATGTTCAATCAAAAACAGCTGATTTTTGACAAAAGAGATAACACCCCCCCATTACGTCATGCTTCAGAAATGTGGAAAATGGTCCGTTTTCAAATGTTTTATTTTTTAACGTCAGTTCACATTTGTAGGTGGATCATCAGTGTTAGAGCTAAAATTAGCATGTTTAAAGTGATTTTCATGCTTCCAGGGGCCCTAAACACAAGATTTATGGAATGGTTAAAAGTGCATGAAAATGGCCAATTTACTCACTCTGAGTTCTCAAAAAGGGTTTCTTCACCCCGGGAAGTTAATTAAATACCATTTGGAGGCATTTAATGTTCGAGCAAAAACGGCTGATTTTCGACAAAAGAGATAACACCCCCCCATTACGTCATGCTTCAGAAATGTGGAAAATGGTCAGTTTTCAAATGTTTTTTTTGTTGAACGCCAGTTCACATTTGTAGGTGGATCATCAGTGTTAGAGCTAAAATTAGCATGTTTAAAGTGATTTTCATGCTTCCAGGGGCCCTAAACACAAGATTTATGGAATGGTTAAAAGTGCATGAAAATGGCCAATTTACTCACTCTGAGTTCTCAAAAAGTGTTTCTTCACCCCGGGAAGTTAATTAAATACCATTTGGAGGCATTTAATGTTCGAGCAAAAACGGCTGATTTTCGACAAAAGAGATAACACCCCCCATTACGTCATGCTTCAGAAATGTGGAAAATGGTCCGTTTTCAAATGTTTTATTTTTGAACATCAGTTCACATTTGTAGGTGGATCATCAGTGTTAGAGCTAAAATTAGCATGTTTAAAGTGATGTTCATGCTTCCAGGGGCTCGGGAAGTGAATTAAATACTATTTGGAGGCATTTAATGTTCAATCAAAAACAGCTGATTTTTGACAAAAGAGATAACACCCCCCCATTACGTCATGCTTCAGAAATGTGGAAAATGGTCCGTTTTCAAGTGTTTTATTTTTTAACGTCAGTTCACATTTGTAGGTGGATCATCAGTGTTAGAGCTAAAATTAGCATGTTTAAAGTGATTTTCATGCTTCCAGGGGCCCTAAACACAAGATTTATGGAATGGTTAAAAGTGCATGAAAATGGCCAATTTACTCACTCTGAGTTCTCAAAAAGGGTTTCTTCACCCCGGGAAGTTAATTAAATACCATTTGGAGGCATTTAATGTTCGAGCAAAAACGGCTGATTTTCGACAAAAGAGATAACACCCCCCCATTACGTCATGCTTCAGAAATGTGAAAAATGGTCCGTTTTCAAATGTTTTATTTTTGAACGTCAGTTCACATTTGTAGGTGGATCATCAGTGTTAGAGCTAAAATTAGCATGTTTAAAGTGATTTTCATGCTTCCAGGGGCTCGGGAAGTGAATTAAATACTATTTGGAGGCATTTAATGTTCAAGCAAAAACAGCTGATTTTTGACAAAAGAGATAACACCCCCCCATTACGTCATGCTTCAGAAATGTGGAAAATGGTCAGTTTTCAAATGTTTTATTTTTGAACGTCAGTTCACATTTGTAGGTGGATCATCAGTGTTAGAGCTAAAATTAGCATGTTTAAAGTGATTTTCATGCTTCCAGGGGCCCTAAACACAAGATTTATGGAATGGTTAAAAGTGCATGAAAATGGCCAATATACTCACTCTGAGTTCTCAAAAAGGGTTTCTTCACCCCGGGAAGTTAATTAAATACCATTTGGAGGCATTTAATGTTCGAGCAAAAACGGCTGATTTTCGACAAAAGAGATAACACCCCCTCATTACATCATGCTTCAGAAATGTGGAAAATGGTCCGTTTTCAAATGTTTTATTTTTGAACGTCAGTTCACATTTGTAGGTGGATCATCAGTGTTAGAGCTAAAATTAGCATGTTTATAGTGATGTTCATGCTTCCAGGGGCTCGGGAAGTGAATTAAATACTATTTGGAGGCATTTAATGTTCAATCAAAAACAGCTGATTTTTGACAAAAGAGATAACACCCCCCCATTACGTCATGCTTCAGAAATATGGAAAATGGTCCGTTTTCAAATGTTTTATTTTTGAACGTCAGTTCACATTTGTAGGTGGATCATCAGTGTTAGAGCTAAAATTAGCATGTTTAAAGTGATTTTCATGCTTCCAGGGGCCCTAAACACAAGATTTATGGAATGGTTAAAAGTGCATGAAAATGGCCAATTTACTCACTCTGAGTTCTCAAAAAGTGTTTCTTCACCCCGGGAAGTTAATTAAATACCATTTGGAGGCATTTGATGTTCGAGCAGAAACGGCTGATTTTCGACAAAAGAGATAACACCCCCCCCATTAAGTCATGCTTCAGAAATGTGGAAAATGGTCCGTTTTCAAATGTTTTATTTTGGAACGTCAGTTCACATTTGTAGGTGGATCATCAGTGTTAGAGCTAAAATTAGCATGTTTATAGTGATGTTCATGCTTCCAGGGGCTCGGGAAGTGAATTAAATACTATTTGGAGGCATTTAATGTTCAATCAAAAACAGCTGATTTTTGACAAAAGAGATAACACCCCCCCATTACGTCATGCTTCAGAAATGTGGAAAATGGTCCGTTTTAAAATGTTTTATTTTTGAATGTCAGTTCACATTTGTAGGTGGATCATCAGTGTTGGAGCTAAAATTAGCATGTTTAAAGTGATTTTCATGCTTCCAGGGGCCCTAAACACAAGATTTATGGAATGGTTAAAAGTGCATGAAAATGGCCAATTTACTCACTCTGAGTTCTCAAAAAGGGTTTCTTCACCCCGGGAAGTTAATTAAATACCATTTGGAGGCATTTAATGTTCGAGCAAAAACAGCTGATTTTCGACAAAAGAGATAACACCCCCCCATTACGTCATGCTTCAGAAATGTGGAAAATGGTCCGTTTTCAAATGTTTTATTTTTGAACGTCAGTTCACATTTGTAGGTGGATCATCAGTGTTAGAGCTAAAATTAGCATGTTTAAAGTGATTTTCATGCTTCCAGGGGCTTGGGAAGTGAATTAAATACTATTTGGAGGCATTTAATGTTCAAGCAAAAACAGCTGATTTTTGACAAAAGAGATAACACCCCCCCATTACGTCATGCTTCAGAAATGTGGAAAATGGTCCGTTTTCAAATGTTTTATTTTTGAACGTCAGTTCACATTTGTAGGTGGATCATCAGTGTTAGAGCTAAAATTTGCATGTTTAAAGTGATTTTCATGCTTCCAGGGGCTCAGGAAGTGAATTAAATACTGTTTGGAGGCATTTAATGTTCAATCAAAAACAGCTGATTTTTGACAAAAGAGATAACACCCCCCCCATTACGTCATGCTTTAGAAATGTGGAAAATGGTCCGTTGTCAAATGTTTTATTTTTGAAAGTCAGTTCACATTTGTAGGTGGATCATCAGTGTTAGAGCTAAAATTAGCATGTTTAAAGTGATTTTCATGCTTCCAGGGGCCCTAAACACAACATTTATGGAATGGTTAAAAGTGCATGAAAATGGCCAATTTACTCACTCTGAGTTCTCAAAAAGGGTTTCTTCACCCGGGAAGTTAATTAAATACCATTTGGAGGCATTTAATGTTCGAGCAAAAACTGCTGATTTTCGACAAAAGAGATAACACCCCCCCATTACGTCATGCTTCAGAAATGTGGAAAATGGTCCGTTTTCAAATGTTTTATTTTTGAACGTCAGTTCACATTTGTAGGTGGATCATCAGTGTTAGAGCTAAAATTAGCATGTTTAAAGTGATTTTCATGCTTCCAGGGGCTCGGGAAGTGAATTAAATACTATTTGGAGGCATTTAATGTTCAAGCAAAAACAGCTGATTTTTGACAAAAGAGATAACACCCCCCCATTACGTCATGCTTCAGAAATGTGGAAAATGGTCCGTTTTCAAATGTTTTATTTTTGAACGTCAGTTCACATTTGTAGGTGGATCATCAGTGTTAGAGCTAAAACTAGCATGTTTAAAGTGATTTTCATGCTTTCAGGGGCCCTAAACACAAGATTTATGGAATGGTTAAAAGTGCATGAAAATGGCCAATTTACTCACTCTGAGTTCTCAAAAAGGGTTTCTTCACCCCGGGAAGTTAATTAAATACCATTTGGAGGCATTTAATGTTCGAGCAAAAACGGCTGATTTTCGACAAAAGAGATAACACCCCCCCATTACGTCATGCTTCAGAAATGTGGAAAATGGTCCGTTTTCAAATGTTTTATTTTTGAACATCAGTTCACATTTGTAGGTGGATCATCAGTGTTAGAGCTAAAATTAGCATGTTTAAAGTGATTTTCATGCTTCCAGGGGCTCGGGAAGTGAATTAAATACTATTTGGAGGCATTTAATGTTCAATCAAAAACAGCTGATTTTTGACAAAAGAGATAACACCCCCCATTACGTCATGCTTCAGAAATGTGGAAAATGGTCCGTTTTCAAATGTTTTATTTTTTAACGTCAGTTCACATTTGTAGGTGGATCATCAGTGTTAGAGCTAAAATTAGCATGTTTAAAGTGATTTTCATGCTTCCAGGGGCCCTAAACACAAGATTTATGGAATGGTTAAAAGTGCATGAAAATGGCCAATTTACTCACTCTGAGTTCTCAAAAAGGGTTTCTTCACCCCGGGAAGTTAATTAAATACCATTTGGAGGCATTTAATGTTCGAGCAAAAACGGCTGATTTTCGACAAAAGAGATAACACCCCCCCATTACGTCATGCTTCAGAAATGTGGGAAATGGTCCGTTTTCTAATGTTTTATTTTTGAACGTCAGTTCACATTTGTAGGTGGATCATCAGTGTTAGAGCTAAAATTAGCATGTTTAAAGTGATTTTCATGCTTCCAGGGGCTCGGGAAGTGAATTAAATACTATTTGGAGGCATTTAATGTTCAATCAAAAACATCTGATTTTTGACAAAAGAGATAACACCCCCCCATTACGTCATGCTTCAGAAATGTGGAAAATGGTCAGTTTTCAAATGTTTTATTTTTGAACGTCAGTTCACATTTGTAGGTGGATCATCAGTGTTAGAGCTAAAATTAGCATGTTTAAAGTGATTTTCATGCTTCCAGGGGCCCTAAACACAAGATTTATGGAATGGTTAAAAGTGCATGAAAATGGCCAATTTACTCACTCTGAGTTCTCAAAAAGGGTTTCTTCACCCCGGGAAGTTAATTAAATACCATTTGGAGGCATTTAATGTTCGAGCAAAAACTGCTGATTTTCGACAAAAGAGATAAAACCCCCCCATTATGTCATGCTTCAGAAATGTGTGAAAATGGTCCGTTTTCAAATGTTTTATTTTTGAACGTCAGTTCACATTTGTAGGTGGATCATCAGTGTTAGAGCTAAAATTAGCATGTTTAAAGTGATTTTCATGCTTCCAGGGGCCCTAAACACAAGATTTATGGAATGGTTAAAAGTGCATGAAAATGGCCAATTTACTCACTCTGAGTTCTCAAAAAGGGTTTTTTCACCCCGGGAAGTTAATTAAATACCATTTGGAGGCATTTAATGTTCGAGCAAAAACGGCTAATTTTCGACAAAAGAGATAACACCCCCCCATTACGTCATGCTTCAGAAATGTGGAAAATGGTCCGTTTTCAAATGTTTTATTTTTGAACATCAGTTCACATTTGTAGGTGGATCATCAGTGTTAGAGCTAAAATTAGCATGTTTAAAGTGATTTTCATGCTTCCAGGGGCTCGGGAAGTGAATTAAATACTATTTGGAGGCATTTAATGTTCAATCAAAAACAGCTGATTTTTGACAAAAGAGATAACACCACCCCATTACGTCATGCTTCAGAAATGTGGAAAATGGTCCGTTTTCAAATGTTTTATTTTTTAACGTCAGTTCACATTTGTAGGTGGATCATCAGTGTTAGAGCTAAAATTAGCATGTTTAAAGTGATTTTCATGCTTCCAGGGGCCCTAAACACAAAATTTATGGAATGGTTAAAAGTGCATGAAAATGGCCAATTTACTCACTCTGAGTTCTCAAAAAGGGTTTCTTCACCCCGGGAAGTTAATTAAATACCATTTGGAGGCATTTAATGTTCGAGCAAAAACGGCTGATTTTCAACAAAAGAGATAACACCCCCCCATTACGTCATGCTTCAGAAATGTGGAAAATGGTCCGTTTTCAAATGTTTTATTTTTGAACGTCAGTTCACATTTGTAGGTGGATCATCAGTGTTAGAGCTAAAATTAGCATGTTTAAAGTGATTTTCATGCTTCCAGGGGCCCTAAACACAAGATTTATGGAATGGTTAAAAGTGCATGAAAATGGCCAATTTACTCACTCTGAGTTCTCAAAAAGGGTTTCTTCACCCCGGGAAGTTAATTAAATACCATTTGGAGGCATTTAATGTTCGAGCAAAAACAGCTGATTTTCGACAAAAGAGATAACACCCCCCCATTACGTCATGCTTCAGAAATGTGGAAAATGGTCCGTTTTCAAATGTTTTATTTTTGAACGTCAGTTCACATTTGTAGGTGGATCATCAGTGTTAGAGCTAAAATTAGCATGTTTAAAGTGATTTTCATGCTTCCAGGGGCTCGGGAAGTGAATTAAATACTATTTGGAGGCATTTAATGTTCAATCAAAAACATCTGATTTTTGTTAAAAGAGATAACACCCCCCCATTACGTCATGCTTCAGAAATGTGGAAAATGGTCCGTTTTCAAATGTTTTATTTTTGAACGTCAGTTTACATTTGTAGGTGGATCATCAGTGTTAGAGCTAAAATTAGCATGTTTAAAGTGATTTTCATGCTTCCAGGGGCCCTAAACACAAGATTTATGGAATGGTTAAAAGTGCATGAAAATTGCCAATTTACTCACTCTGAGTTCTCAAAAAGTGTTTCTTTACCCCGGGAAGTTAATTAAATACCATTTGGAGGCATTTAATGTTCGAGCAGAAACGGCTGGTTTTCGACAAAAGAGATAACACCCCCCCCATTAAGTCATGCTTCAGAAATGTGGAAAATGGTCCGTTTTCAAATGTTTTATTTTTGAACGTCAGTTCACATTTGTAGGTGGATCATCAGTGTTAGAGCTAAAATTAGCATGTTTAAAGTGATTTTCATGCTTCCAGGGGCCCTAAACACAAGATTTATGGAATGGTTAAAAGTGCATATAAATGGCCAATTTACTCACTATGAGTTCTCAAAAAGGGTTTCTTCACCCCGGGAAGTTAATTAAATACCATTTGGAGGCATTTAATGTTCGAGCAAAAACGGCTGATTTTCGACAAAAGAGATAACACCCCCCCATTACGTCATGCTTCAGAAATGTGGAAAATGGTCCGTTTTCAAATGTTTTATTTTTGAACGTCAGTTCACATTTGTAGGTGGATCATCAGTGTTAGAGCTAAAATTAGCATGTTTAAAGTGATTTTCATGCTTCCAGGGGCTCGGGAAGTGAATTAAATACTATTTGGAGGCATTTAATGTTCAATCAAAAACATCTGATTTTTGTTAAAAGAGATAACACCCCCCCATTACGTCATGCTTCAGAAATGTGGAAAATGGTCCGTTTTCAAATGTTTTATTTTTGAACGTCAGTTCACATTTGTAGGTGGATCATCAGTGTTAGAGCTAAAATTAGCATGTTTAAAGTGATTTTCATGCTTCCAGGGGCCCTAAACACAAGATTTATGGAATGGTTAAAAGTGCATGAAAATTGCCAATTTACTCACTCTGAGTTCTCAAAAAGTGTTTCTTTACCCCGGGAAGTTAATTAAATACCATTTGGAGGCATTTAATGTTCGAGCAGAAACGGCTGATTTTCGACAAAAGAGATAACACCCCCCCCATTAAGTCATGCTTCAGAAATGTGGAAAATGGTCCGTTTTCAAATGTTTTATTTTTGAACGTCAGTTCACATTTGTAGGTGGATCATCAGTGTTAGAGCTAAAATTAGCATGTTTAAAGTGATTTTCATGCTTCCAGGGGCCCTAAACACAAGATTTATGGAATGGTTAAAAGTGCATATAAATGGCCAATTTACTCACTATGAGTTCTCAAAAAGGGTTTCTTCACCCCGGGAAGTTAATTAAATACCATTTGGAGGCATTTAATGTTCGAGCAAAAATGGCTGATTTTCGACAAAAGAGATAACACCCCCCCATTACGTCATGCTTCAGAAATGTGGAAAATGGTCCATTTTCAAATGTTTTATTTTTGAACATCAGTTCACATTTGTAGGTGGATCATCAGTGTTAGAGCTAAAATTAGCATGTTTAAAGTGATTTTCATGCTTCCAGGGGCCCTAAACACAAGATTTATGGAATGGTTAAAAGTGCATGAAAATGGCCAATTTGCTCACTCTGAGTTCTCAAAAAGGGTTTCTTCACCCCGGGAAGTTAATTAAATACCATTTGGAGGCATTTAATGTTCAATCAAAAACAGCTGATTTTTGACAAAAGAGATAACACCCCCCCATTACGTCATGCTTCAGAAATATGGAAAATGGTCCGTTTTCAAATGTTTTATTTTTGAACGTCAGTTCACATTTGTAGGTGGATCATCAGTGTTAGAGCTAAAATTAGCATGTTTAAAGTGATTTTCATGCTTCCAGGGGCCCTAAACACAAGATTTATGGAATGGTTAAAAGTGCATGAAAATGGCCAATTTACTCACTCTGAGTTCTCAAAAAGTGTTTCTTCACCCCGGGAAGTTAATTAAATACCATTTGGAGGCATTTGATGTTCGAGCAGAAACGGCTGATTTTCGACAAAAGAGATAACACCCCCCCCATTAAGTCATGCTTCAGAAATGTGGAAAATGGTCCGTTTTCAAATGTTTTATTTTGGAACGTCAGTTCACATTTGTAGGTGGATCATCAGTGTTAGAGCTAAAATTAGCATGTTTATAGTGATGTTCATGCTTCCAGGGGCTCGGGAAGTGAATTAAATACTATTTGGAGGCATTTAATGTTCAATCAAAAACAGCTGATTTTTGACAAAAGAGATAACACCCCCCCATTACGTCATGCTTCAGAAATGTGGAAAATGGTCCGTTTTAAAATGTTTTATTTTTGAATGTCAGTTCACATTTGTAGGTGGATCATCAGTGTTGGAGCTAAAATTAGCATGTTTAAAGTGATTTTCATGCTTCCAGGGGCCCTAAACACAAGATTTATGGAATGGTTAAAAGTGCATGAAAATGGCCAATTTACTCACTCTGAGTTCTCAAAAAGGGTTTCTTCACCCCGGGAAGTTAATTAAATACCATTTGGAGGCATTTAATGTTCGAGCAAAAACAGCTGATTTTCGACAAAAGAGATAACACCCCCCCATTACGTCATGCTTCAGAAATGTGGAAAATGGTCCGTTTTCAAATGTTTTATTTTTGAACGTCAGTTCACATTTGTAGGTGGATCATCAGTGTTAGAGCTAAAATTAGCATGTTTAAAGTGATTTTCATGCTTCCAGGGGCTTGGGAAGTGAATTAAATACTATTTGGAGGCATTTAATGTTCAAGCAAAAACAGCTGATTTTTGACAAAAGAGATAACACCCCCCCATTACGTCATGCTTCAGAAATGTGGAAAATGGTCCGTTTTCAAATGTTTTATTTTTGAACGTCAGTTCACATTTGTAGGTGGATCATCAGTGTTAGAGCTAAAATTTGCATGTTTAAAGTGATTTTCATGCTTCCAGGGGCTCAGGAAGTGAATTAAATACTGTTTGGAGGCATTTAATGTTCAATCAAAAACAGCTGATTTTTGACAAAAGAGATAACACCCCCCCCATTACGTCATGCTTTAGAAATGTGGAAAATGGTCCGTTGTCAAATGTTTTATTTTTGAAAGTCAGTTCACATTTGTAGGTGGATCATCAGTGTTAGAGCTAAAATTAGCATGTTTAAAGTGATTTTCATGCTTCCAGGGGCCCTAAACACAACATTTATGGAATGGTTAAAAGTGCATGAAAATGGCCAATTTACTCACTCTGAGTTCTCAAAAAGGGTTTCTTCACCCGGGAAGTTAATTAAATACCATTTGGAGGCATTTAATGTTCGAGCAAAAACTGCTGATTTTCGACAAAAGAGATAACACCCCCCCATTACGTCATGCTTCAGAAATGTGGAAAATGGTCCGTTTTCAAATGTTTTATTTTTGAACGTCAGTTCACATTTGTAGGTGGATCATCAGTGTTAGAGCTAAAATTAGCATGTTTAAAGTGATTTTCATGCTTCCAGGGGCTCGGGAAGTGAATTAAATACTATTTGGAGGCATTTAATGTTCAAGCAAAAACAGCTGATTTTTGACAAAAGAGATAACACCCCCCCATTACGTCATGCTTCAGAAATGTGGAAAATGGTCCGTTTTCAAATGTTTTATTTTTGAACGTCAGTTCACATTTGTAGGTGGATCATCAGTGTTAGAGCTAAAACTAGCATGTTTAAAGTGATTTTCATGCTTTCAGGGGCCCTAAACACAAGATTTATGGAATGGTTAAAAGTGCATGAAAATGGCCAATTTACTCACTCTGAGTTCTCAAAAAGGGTTTCTTCACCCCGGGAAGTTAATTAAATACCATTTGGAGGCATTTAATGTTCGAGCAAAAACGGCTGATTTTCGACAAAAGAGATAACACCCCCCCATTACGTCATGCTTCAGAAATGTGGAAAATGGTCCGTTTTCAAATGTTTTATTTTTGAACATCAGTTCACATTTGTAGGTGGATCATCAGTGTTAGAGCTAAAATTAGCATGTTTAAAGTGATTTTCATGCTTCCAGGGGCTCGGGAAGTGAATTAAATACTATTTGGAGGCATTTAATGTTCAATCAAAAACAGCTGATTTTTGACAAAAGAGATAACACCCCCCATTACGTCATGCTTCAGAAATGTGGAAAATGGTCCGTTTTCAAATGTTTTATTTTTTAACGTCAGTTCACATTTGTAGGTGGATCATCAGTGTTAGAGCTAAAATTAGCATGTTTAAAGTGATTTTCATGCTTCCAGGGGCCCTAAACACAAGATTTATGGAATGGTTAAAAGTGCATGAAAATGGCCAATTTACTCACTCTGAGTTCTCAAAAAGGGTTTCTTCACCCCGGGAAGTTAATTAAATACCATTTGGAGGCATTTAATGTTCGAGCAAAAACGGCTGATTTTCGACAAAAGAGATAACACCCCCCCATTACGTCATGCTTCAGAAATGTGGGAAATGGTCCGTTTTCTAATGTTTTATTTTTGAACGTCAGTTCACATTTGTAGGTGGATCATCAGTGTTAGAGCTAAAATTAGCATGTTTAAAGTGATTTTCATGCTTCCAGGGGCTCGGGAAGTGAATTAAATACTATTTGGAGGCATTTAATGTTCAATCAAAAACATCTGATTTTTGACAAAAGAGATAACACCCCCCCATTACGTCATGCTTCAGAAATGTGGAAAATGGTCAGTTTTCAAATGTTTTATTTTTGAACGTCAGTTCACATTTGTAGGTGGATCATCAGTGTTAGAGCTAAAATTAGCATGTTTAAAGTGATTTTCATGCTTCCAGGGGCCCTAAACACAAGATTTATGGAATGGTTAAAAGTGCATGAAAATGGCCAATTTACTCACTCTGAGTTCTCAAAAAGGGTTTCTTCACCCCGGGAAGTTAATTAAATACCATTTGGAGGCATTTAATGTTCGAGCAAAAACTGCTGATTTTCGACAAAAGAGATAAAACCCCCCCATTATGTCATGCTTCAGAAATGTGTGAAAATGGTCCGTTTTCAAATGTTTTATTTTTGAACGTCAGTTCACATTTGTAGGTGGATCATCAGTGTTAGAGCTAAAATTAGCATGTTTAAAGTGATTTTCATGCTTCCAGGGGCCCTAAACACAAGATTTATGGAATGGTTAAAAGTGCATGAAAATGGCCAATTTACTCACTCTGAGTTCTCAAAAAGGGTTTTTTCACCCCGGGAAGTTAATTAAATACCATTTGGAGGCATTTAATGTTCGAGCAAAAACGGCTAATTTTCGACAAAAGAGATAACACCCCCCCATTACGTCATGCTTCAGAAATGTGGAAAATGGTCCGTTTTCAAATGTTTTATTTTTGAACATCAGTTCACATTTGTAGGTGGATCATCAGTGTTAGAGCTAAAATTAGCATGTTTAAAGTGATTTTCATGCTTCCAGGGGCTCGGGAAGTGAATTAAATACTATTTGGAGGCATTTAATGTTCAATCAAAAACAGCTGATTTTTGACAAAAGAGATAACACCACCCCATTACGTCATGCTTCAGAAATGTGGAAAATGGTCCGTTTTCAAATGTTTTATTTTTTAACGTCAGTTCACATTTGTAGGTGGATCATCAGTGTTAGAGCTAAAATTAGCATGTTTAAAGTGATTTTCATGCTTCCA
This sequence comes from Lissotriton vulgaris, assembly GCF_964263255.1. Taxonomy (NCBI): domain Eukaryota; kingdom Metazoa; phylum Chordata; class Amphibia; order Caudata; family Salamandridae; genus Lissotriton; species Lissotriton vulgaris. The sequence continues at coordinate 58,223 of NW_028248405.1, read as the reverse complement.
GGGGCCCTAAACACAAAATTTATGGAATGGTTAAAAGTGCATGAAAATGGCCAATTTACTCACTCTGAGTTCTCAAAAAGGGTTTCTTCACCCCGGGAAGTTAATTAAATACCATTTGGAGGCATTTAATGTTCGAGCAAAAACGGCTGATTTTCAACAAAAGAGATAACACCCCCCCATTACGTCATGCTTCAGAAATGTGGAAAATGGTCCGTTTTCAAATGTTTTATTTTTGAACGTCAGTTCACATTTGTAGGTGGATCATCAGTGTTAGAGCTAAAATTAGCATGTTTAAAGTGATTTTCATGCTTCCAGGGGCCCTAAACACAAGATTTATGGAATGGTTAAAAGTGCATGAAAATGGCCAATTTACTCACTCTGAGTTCTCAAAAAGGGTTTCTTCACCCCGGGAAGTTAATTAAATACCATTTGGAGGCATTTAATGTTCGAGCAAAAACAGCTGATTTTCGACAAAAGAGATAACACCCCCCCATTACGTCATGCTTCAGAAATGTGGAAAATGGTCCGTTTTCAAATGTTTTATTTTTGAACGTCAGTTCACATTTGTAGGTGGATCATCAGTGTTAGAGCTAAAATTAGCATGTTTAAAGTGATTTTCATGCTTCCAGGGGCTCGGGAAGTGAATTAAATACTATTTGGAGGCATTTAATGTTCAATCAAAAACATCTGATTTTTGTTAAAAGAGATAACACCCCCCCATTACGTCATGCTTCAGAAATGTGGAAAATGGTCCGTTTTCAAATGTTTTATTTTTGAACGTCAGTTTACATTTGTAGGTGGATCATCAGTGTTAGAGCTAAAATTAGCATGTTTAAAGTGATTTTCATGCTTCCAGGGGCCCTAAACACAAGATTTATGGAATGGTTAAAAGTGCATGAAAATTGCCAATTTACTCACTCTGAGTTCTCAAAAAGTGTTTCTTTACCCCGGGAAGTTAATTAAATACCATTTGGAGGCATTTAATGTTCGAGCAGAAACGGCTGGTTTTCGACAAAAGAGATAACACCCCCCCCATTAAGTCATGCTTCAGAAATGTGGAAAATGGTCCGTTTTCAAATGTTTTATTTTTGAACGTCAGTTCACATTTGTAGGTGGATCATCAGTGTTAGAGCTAAAATTAGCATGTTTAAAGTGATTTTCATGCTTCCAGGGGCCCTAAACACAAGATTTATGGAATGGTTAAAAGTGCATATAAATGGCCAATTTACTCACTATGAGTTCTCAAAAAGGGTTTCTTCACCCCGGGAAGTTAATTAAATACCATTTGGAGGCATTTAATGTTCGAGCAAAAACGGCTGATTTTCGACAAAAGAGATAACACCCCCCCATTACGTCATGCTTCAGAAATGTGGAAAATGGTCCGTTTTCAAATGTTTTATTTTTGAACGTCAGTTCACATTTGTAGGTGGATCATCAGTGTTAGAGCTAAAATTAGCATGTTTAAAGTGATTTTCATGCTTCCAGGGGCTCGGGAAGTGAATTAAATACTATTTGGAGGCATTTAATGTTCAATCAAAAACATCTGATTTTTGTTAAAAGAGATAACACCCCCCCATTACGTCATGCTTCAGAAATGTGGAAAATGGTCCGTTTTCAAATGTTTTATTTTTGAACGTCAGTTCACATTTGTAGGTGGATCATCAGTGTTAGAGCTAAAATTAGCATGTTTAAAGTGATTTTCATGCTTCCAGGGGCCCTAAACACAAGATTTATGGAATGGTTAAAAGTGCATGAAAATTGCCAATTTACTCACTCTGAGTTCTCAAAAAGTGTTTCTTTACCCCGGGAAGTTAATTAAATACCATTTGGAGGCATTTAATGTTCGAGCAGAAACGGCTGATTTTCGACAAAAGAGATAACACCCCCCCCATTAAGTCATGCTTCAGAAATGTGGAAAATGGTCCGTTTTCAAATGTTTTATTTTTGAACGTCAGTTCACATTTGTAGGTGGATCATCAGTGTTAGAGCTAAAATTAGCATGTTTAAAGTGATTTTCATGCTTCCAGGGGCCCTAAACACAAGATTTATGGAATGGTTAAAAGTGCATATAAATGGCCAATTTACTCACTATGAGTTCTCAAAAAGGGTTTCTTCACCCCGGGAAGTTAATTAAATACCATTTGGAGGCATTTAATGTTCGAGCAAAAATGGCTGATTTTCGACAAAAGAGATAACACCCCCCCATTACGTCATGCTTCAGAAATGTGGAAAATGGTCCATTTTCAAATGTTTTATTTTTGAACATCAGTTCACATTTGTAGGTGGATCATCAGTGTTAGAGCTAAAATTAGCATGTTTAAAGTGATTTTCATGCTTCCAGGGGCCCTAAACACAAGATTTATGGAATGGTTAAAAGTGCATGAAAATGGCCAATTTGCTCACTCTGAGTTCTCAAAAAGGGTTTCTTCACCCCGGGAAGTTAATTAAATACCATTTGGAGGCATTTAATGTTCGAGCAAAAACGGCTGATTTTCGACAAAAGAGATAACACCCCCCCCATTACGTCATGCTTCAGAAATGTGGAAAATGGTCCGTTTTCAAATGTTTTATTTTTGAACGTCAGTTCACATTTGTAGGTGGATCATCAGTGTTAGAGCTAAAATTAGCATGTTTAAAGTGATTTTCATGCTTCCAGGGGCCCTAAACACAAGATTTATGGAATGGTTAAAAGTGCATGAAAATGGCCAATTTACTCACTCTGAGTTGTCAAAAAGGGTTTCTTCACCACGGGAAGTTAATTAAATACCATTTGGAGGCATTTAATGTTCGAGCAAAAACGGCTGATTTTCGACAAAAGAGATAACACCCCCCCATTACGTCATGCTTCAGAAATGTGGAAAATGGTCCGTTTTCAAATGTTTTATTTTTGAACATCAGTTCACATTTGTAGGTGGATCATCAGTGTTAGAGCTAAAATTAGCATGTTTAAAGTGATTTTCATGCTTCCAGGGGCTCGGGAAGTGAATTAAATACTATTTGGAGGCATTTAATGTTCAATCAAAAACATCTGATTTTTGACAAAAGAGATAACACCCCCCCATTACGTCATGCTTCAGAAATGTGGAAAATGGTCAGTTTTCAAATGTTTTATTTTTGAACGTCAGTTCACATTTGTAGGTGGATCATCAGTGTTAGAGCTAAAATTAGCATGTTTAAAGTGATTTTCATGCTTCCAGGGGCCCTAAACACAAGATTTATGGAATGGTTAAAAGTGCATGAAAATGGCCAATTTACTCACTCTGAGTTCTCAAAAAGGGTTTCTTCACCCCGGGAAGTTAATTAAATACCATTTGGAGGCATTTAATGTTCGAGCAAAAACTGCTGATTTTCGACAAAAGAGATAAAACCCCCCCATTATGTCATGCTTCAGAAATGTGTGAAAATGGTCCGTTTTCAAATGTTTTATTTTTGAACGTCAGTTCACATTTGTAGGTGGATCATCAGTGTTAGAGCTAAAATTAGCATGTTTAAAGTGATTTTCATGCTTCCAGGGGCCCTAAACACAAGATTTATGGAATGGTTAAAAGTGCATGAAAATGGCCAATTTACTCACTCTGAGTTCTCAAAAAGGGTTTTTTCACCCCGGGAAGTTAATTAAATACCATTTGGAGGCATTTAATGTTCGAGCAAAAACGGCTAATTTTCGACAAAAGAGATAACACCCCCCCATTACGTCATGCTTCAGAAATGTGGAAAATGGTCCGTTTTCAAATGTTTTATTTTTGAACATCAGTTCACATTTGTAGGTGGATCATCAGTGTTAGAGCTAAAATTAGCATGTTTAAAGTGATTTTCATGCTTCCAGGGGCTCGGGAAGTGAATTAAATACTATTTGGAGGCATTTAATGTTCAATCAAAAACAGCTGATTTTTGACAAAAGAGATAACACCACCCCATTACGTCATGCTTCAGAAATGTGGAAAATGGTCCGTTTTCAAATGTTTTATTTTTTAACGTCAGTTCACATTTGTAGGTGGATCATCAGTGTTAGAGCTAAAATTAGCATGTTTAAAGTGATTTTCATGCTTCCAGGGGCCCTAAACACAAGATTTATGGAATGGTTAAAAGTGCATGAAAATGGCCAATTTACTCACTCTGAGTTCTCAAAAAGGGTTTCTTCACCCCGGGAAGTTAATTAAATACCATTTGGAGGCATTTAATGTTCGAGCAAAAACGGCTGATTTTCAACAAAAGAGATAACACCCCCCCATTACGTCATGCTTCAGAAATGTGGAAAATGGTCCGTTTTCAAATGTTTTATTTTTGAACGTCAGTTCACATTTGTAGGTGGATCATCAGTGTTAGAGCTAAAATTAGCATGTTTAAAGTGATTTTCATGCTTCCAGGGGCCCTAAACACAAGATTTATGGAATGGTTAAAAGTGCATGAAAATGGCCAATTTACTCACTCTGAGTTCTCAAAAAGGGTTTCTTCACCCCGGGAAGTTAATTAAATACCATTTGGAGGCATTTAATGTTCGAGCAAAAACAGCTGATTTTCGACAAAAGAGATAACACCCCCCCATTACGTCATGCTTCAGAAATGTGGAAAATGGTCCGTTTTCAAATGTTTTATTTTTGAACGTCAGTTCACATTTGTAGGTGGATCATCAGTGTTAGAGCTAAAATTAGCATGTTTAAAGTGATTTTCATGCTTCCAGGGGCTCGGGAAGTGAATTAAATACTATTTGGAGGCATTTAATGTTCAATCAAAAACATCTGATTTTTGTTAAAAGAGATAACACCCCCCCATTACGTCATGCTTCAGAAATGTGGAAAATGGTCCGTTTTCAAATGTTTTATTTTTGAACGTCAGTTCACATTTGTAGGTGGATCATCAGTGTTAGAGCTAAAATTAGCATGTTTAAAGTGATTTTCATGCTTCCAGGGGCCCTAAACACAAGATTTATGGAATGGTTAAAAGTGCATGAAAATTGCCAATTTACTCACTCTGAGTTCTCAAAAAGTGTTTCTTTACCCCGGGAAGTTAATTAAATACCATTTGGAGGCATTTAATGTTCGAGCAGAAACGGCTGGTTTTCGACAAAAGAGATAACACCCCCCCCATTAAGTCATGCTTCAGAAATGTGGAAAATGGTCCGTTTTCAAATGTTTAATTTTTGAACGTCAGTTCACATTTGTAGGTGGATCATCAGTGTTAGAGCTAAAATTAGCATGTTTAAAGTGATTTTCATGCTTCCAGGGGCCCTAAACACAAGATTTATGGAATGGTTAAAAGTGCATATAAATGGCCAATTTACTCACTATGAGTTCTCAAAAAGGGTTTCTTCACCCCGGGAAGTTAATTAAATACCATTTGGAGGCATTTAATGTTCGAGCAAAAACGGCTGATTTTCGACAAAAGAGATAACACCCCCCCATTACGTCATGCTTCAGAAATGTGGAAAATGGTCCGTTTTCAAATGTTTTATTTTTGAACGTCAGTTCACATTTGTAGGTGGATCATCAGTGTTAGAGCTAAAATTAGCATGTTTAAAGTGATTTTCATGCTTCCAGGGGCTCGGGAAGTGAATTAAATACTATTTGGAGGCATTTAATGTTCAATCAAAAACATCTGATTTTTGTTAAAAGAGATAACACCCCCCCATTACGTCATGCTTCAGAAATGTGGAAAATGGTCCGTTTTCAAATGTTTTATTTTTGAACGTCAGTTCACATTTGTAGGTGGATCATCAGTGTTAGAGCTAAAATTAGCATGTTTAAAGTGATTTTCATGCTTCCAGGGGCCCTAAACACAAGATTTATGGAATGGTTAAAAGTGCATGAAAATTGCCAATTTACTCACTCTGAGTTCTCAAAAAGTGTTTCTTTACCCCGGGAAGTTAATTAAATACCATTTGGAGGCATTTAATGTTCGAGCAGAAACGGCTGATTTTCGACAAAAGAGATAACACCCCCCCCATTAAGTCATGCTTCAGAAATGTGGAAAATGGTCCGTTTTCAAATGTTTTATTTTTGAACGTCAGTTCACATTTGTAGGTGGATCATCAGTGTTAGAGCTAAAATTAGCATGTTTAAAGTGATTTTCATGCTTCCAGGGGCCCTAAACACAAGATTTATGGAATGGTTAAAAGTGCATATAAATGGCCAATTTACTCACTATGAGTTCTCAAAAAGGGTTTCTTCACCCCGGGAAGTTAATTAAATACCATTTGGAGGCATTTAATGTTCGAGCAAAAATGGCTGATTTTCGACAAAAGAGATAACACCCCCCCATTACGTCATGCTTCAGAAATGTGGAAAATGGTCCGTTTTCAAATGTTTTATTTTTGAACATCAGTTCACATTTGTAGGTGGATCATCAGTGTTAGAGCTAAAATTAGCATGTTTAAAGTGATTTTCATGCTTCCAGGGGCCCTAAACACAAGATTTATGGAATGGTTAAAAGTGCATGAAAATGGCCAATTTACTCACTCTGAGTTCTCAAAAAGGGTTTCTTCACCCCGGGAAGTTAATTAAATACCATTTGGAGGCATTTCATGTTCGAGCAAAAACGGCTGATTTTCGACAAAAGAGATAACACCCCCCCCATTACGTCATGCTTCAGAAATGTGGAAAATGGTCCGTTTTCAAATGTTTTATTTTTGAACGTCAGTTCACATTTGTAGGTGGATCATCAGTGTTAGAGCTAAAATTAGCATGTTTAAAGTGATTTTCATGCTTCCAGGGGCCCTAAACACAAGATTTATGGAATGGTTAAAAGTGCATGAAAATGGCCAATTTACTCACTCTGAGTTGTCAAAAAGGGTTTCTTCACCACGGGAAGTTAATTAAATACCATTTGGAGGCATTTAATGTTCGAGCAAAAACGGCTGATTTTCGACAAAAGAGATAACACCCCCCCATTACGTCATGCTTCAGAAATGTGGAAAATGGTCCGTTTTCAAATGTTTTATTTTTGAACATCAGTTCACATTTGTAGGTGGATCATCAGTGTTAGAGCTAAAATTAGCATGTTTAAAGTGATTTTCATGCTTCCAGGGGCTCGGGAAGTGAATTAAATACTATTTGGAGGCATTTAATGTTCAATCAAAAACAGCTGATTTTTGACAAAAGAGATAACACCCCCCATTACGTCATGCTTCAGAAATGTGGAAAATGGTCCGTTTTCAAATGTTTTATTTTTTAACGTCAGTTCACATTTGTAGGTGGATCATCAGTGTTAGAGCTAAAATTAGCATGTTTAAAGTGATTTTCATGCTTCCAGGGGCCCTAAACACAAGATTTATGGAATGGTTAAAAGTGCATGAAAATGGCCAATTTACTCACTCTGAGTTCTCAAAAAGGGTTTCTTCACCCCGGGAAGTTAATTAAATACCATTTGGAGGCATTTAATGTTCGAGCAAAAACGGCTGATTTTCGACAAAAGAGATAACACCCCCCCATTACGTCATGCTTCAGAAATGTGGGAAATGGTCCGTTTTCGAATGTTTTATTTTTGAACGTCAGTTCACATTTGTAGGTGGATCATCAGTGTTAGAGCTAAAATTAGCATGTTTAAAGTGATTTTCATGCTTCCAGGGGCTCGGGAAGTGAATTAAATACTATTTGGAGGCATTTAATGTTCAATCAAAAACATCTGATTTTTGACAAAAGAGATAACACCCCCCCATTACGTCATGCTTCAGAAATGTGGAAAATGGTCAGTTTTCAAATGTTTTATTTTTGAACGTCAGTTCACATTTGTAGGTGGATCATCAGTGTTAGAGCTAAAATTAGCATGTTTAAAGTGATTTTCATGCTTCCAGGGGCCCTAAACACAAGATTTATGGAATGGTTAAAAGTGCATGAAAATGGCCAATTTACTCACTCTGAGTTCTCAAAAAGTGTTTCTTCACCCCGGGAAGTTAATTAAATACCATTTGGAGGCATTTAATGTTCGAGCAGAAACGGCTGATTTTCGACAAAAGAGATAACACCCCCCCATTAAGTCTTGCTTCAGAAATGTGGAAAATGGTCCGTTTTCAAATGTTTTATTTTTGAACATCAGTTCACATTTGTAGGTGGATCATCAGTGTTAGAGCTAAAATTAGCATGTTTAAAGTGATTTTCATGCTTCCAGGGGCTCGGGAAGTGAATTAAATACTATTTGGAGGCATTTAATGTTCAATCAAAAACAGCTGATTTTTGACAAAAGAGATAACACCCCCCCATTACGTCATGCTTCAGAAATGTGGAAAATGGTCCGTTTTCAAATGTTTTATTTTTGAAAGTCAGTTCACATTTGTAGGTGGATCATCAGTGTTAGAGCTAAAATTAGCATGTTTAAAGTGATTTTCATGCTTCCAGGGGCCCTAAACACAAGATATATGGAATGGTTAAAAGTGCATGAAAATGGCCAATTTACTCACTCTGAGTTCTCAAAAAGGGTTTCTTCACCCCGGGAAGTTAATTAAATACCATTTGGAGGCATTTAATGTTCGAGCAAAAACGGCTGATTTTCGACAAAAGAGATAACACCCCCCCATTACGTCATGCTTCAGAAATGTGGAAAATGGTCCGTTTTCAAATGTTTTATTTTTGAACATCAGTTCACATTTGTAAATGGATCATCAGTGTTAGAGCTAAAATTAGCATGTTTAAAGTGATTTTCATGCTTCCAGGGGCTCGGGAAGTGAATTAAATACTATTTGGAGGCATTTAATGTTCAATCAAAAACAGCTGATTTTTGACAAAAGAGAAAACACCCCCCCATTACGTCATGCTTCAGAAATGTGGAAAATGGTCCGTTTTCAAATGTTTTATTTTTGAACGTCAGTTCACATTTGTAGGTGGATCATCAGTGTTAGAGCTAAAATTAGCATGTTTAAAGTGATTTTCATGCTTCCCGGGGCCCTAAACACAAGATTTATGGAATGGTTAAAAGTGCATGAAAATGGCCAATTTACTCACTCTGAGTTCTCAAAAAGGGTTTCTTCACCCCGGGAAGTTAATTAAATACCATTTGGAGGCATTTAATGTTCGAGCAAAAACGGCTGATTTTCGACAAAAGAGATAACACCCCCCCATTACGTCATGCTTCAGAAATGTGGAAAATGGTCCGTTTTCAAATGTTTTATTTTTGAACATCAGTTCACATTTGTAGGTGGATCATCAGTGTTAGAGCTAAAATTAGCATGTTTAAAGTGATTTTCATGCTTCCAGGGGCTCGGGAAGTGAATTAAATACTATTTGGAGGCATTTAATGTTCAATCAAAAACAGCAGATTTTTGACAAAAGAGATAACACCCCCCCATTACGTCATGCTTCAGAAATGTGGAAAATGGTCCGTTTTCAAATGTTTTATTTTTTAACGTCAGTTCACATTTGTAGGTGGATCATCAGTGTTAGAGCTAAAATTAGCATGTTTAAAGTGATTTTCATGCTTCCAGGGGCCCTAAACACAAGATTTATGGAATGGTTAAAAGTGCATGAAAATGGCCAATTTACTCACTCTGAGTTCTCAAAAAGGGTTTCTTCACCCCGGGAAGTTAATTAAATACCATTTGGAGGCATTTAATGTTCGAGCAAAAACGGCTGATTTTCGACAAAAGAGATAACACCCCCCCATTACGTCATGCTTCAGAAATGTGGAAAATGGTCCGTTTTCAAATGTTTTATTTTTGAACATCAGTTCACATTTGTAGGTGGATCATCAGTGTTAGAGCTAAAATTAGCATGTTTAAAGTGATTTTCATGCTTCCAGGGGCTCGGGAAGTGAATTAAATACTATTTGGAGGCATTTAATGTTCAATCAAAAACAGCTGATTTTTGACAAAAGAGATAACACCCCCCCATTACGTCATGCTTCAGAAATGTGGAAAATGGTCCGTTTTCAAATGTTTTATTTTTTAATGTCAGTTCACATTTGTAGGTGGATCATCAGTGTTAGAGCTAAAATTAGCATGTTTAAAGTGATTTTCATGCTTCCAGGGGCCCTAAACACAAGATTTATGGAATGGTTAAAAGTGCATGAAAATGGCCAATTTACTCACTCTGAGTTCTCAAAAAGGGTTTCTTCACCCCGGGAAGTTAATTAAATACCATTTGGAGGCATTTAATGTTCGAGCAAAAACGGCTGATTTTCGACAAAAGAGATAACACCCCCCCATTACGTCATGCTTCAGAAATGTGGAAAATGGTCAGTTTTCAAATGTTTTTTTTGTTGAACGCCAGTTCACATTTGTAGGTGGATCATCAGTGTTAGAGCTAAAATTAGCATGTTTAAAGTGATTTTCATGCTTCCAGGGGCCCTAAACACAAGATTTATGGAATGGTTAAAAGTGCATGAAAATGGCCAATTTACTCACTCTGAGTTCTCAAAAAGTGTTTCTTCACCCCGGGAAGTTAATTAAATACCATTTGGAGGCATTTAATGTTCGAGCAAAAACGGCTGATTTTCGACAAAAGAGATAACACCCCCCATTACGTCATGCTTCAGAAATGTGGAAAATGGTCCGTTTTCAAATGTTTTATTTTTGAACATCAGTTCACATTTGTAGGTGGATCATCAGTGTTAGAGCTAAAATTAGCATGTTTAAAGTGATGTTCATGCTTCCAGGGGCTCGGGAAGTGAATTAAATACTATTTGGAGGCATTTAATGTTCAATCAAAAACAGCTGATTTTTGACAAAAGAGATAACACCCCCCCATTACGTCATGCTTCAGAAATGTGGAAAATGGTCCGTTTTCAAGTGTTTTATTTTTTAACGTCAGTTCACATTTGTAGGTGGATCATCAGTGTTAGAGCTAAAATTAGCATGTTTAAAGTGATTTTCATGCTTCCAGGGGCCCTAAACACAAGATTTATGGAATGGTTAAAAGTGCATGAAAATGGCCAATTTACTCACTCTGAGTTCTCAAAAAGGGTTTCTTCACCCCGGGAAGTTAATTAAATACCATTTGGAGGCATTTAATGTTCGAGCAAAAACGGCTGATTTTCGACAAAAGAGATAACACCCCCCCATTACGTCATGCTTCAGAAATGTGAAAAATGGTCCGTTTTCAAATGTTTTATTTTTGAACGTCAGTTCACATTTGTAGGTGGATCATCAGTGTTAGAGCTAAAATTAGCATGTTTAAAGTGATTTTCATGCTTCCAGGGGCTCGGGAAGTGAATTAAATACTATTTGGAGGCATTTAATGTTCAAGCAAAAACAGCTGATTTTTGACAAAAGAGATAACACCCCCCATTACGTCATGCTTCAGAAATGTGGAAAATAGTCAGTTTTCAAATGTTTTATTTTTGAACGTCAGTTCACATTTGTAGGTGGATCATCAGTGTTAGAGCTAAAATTAGCATGTTTAAAGTGATTTTCATGCTTCCAGGGGCCCTAAACACAAGATTTATGGAATGGTTAAAAGTGCATGAAAATGGCCAATTTACTCACTCTGAGTTCTCAAAAAGTGTTTCTTCACCCCGGGAAGTTAATTAAATACCATTTGGAGGCATTTGATGTTCGAGCAGAAACGGCTGATTTTCGACAAAAGAGATAACACCCCCCCCATTAAGTCATGCTTCAGAAATGTGGAAAATGGTCCGTTTTCAAATGTTTTATTTTGGAACGTCAGTTCACATTTGTAGGTGGATCATCAGTGTTAGAGCTAAAATTAGCATGTTTATAGTGATGTTCATGCTTCCAGGGGCTCGGGAAGTGAATTAAATACTATTTGGAGGCATTTAATGTTCAATCAAAAACAGCTGATTTTTGACAAAAGAGATAACACCCCCCCATTACGTCATGCTTCAGAAATGTGGAAAATGGTCCGTTTTAAAATGTTTTATTTTTGAATGTCAGTTCACATTTGTAGGTGGATCATCAGTGTTGGAGCTAAAATTAGCATGTTTAAAGTGATTTTCATGCTTCCAGGGGCCCTAAACACAAGATTTATGGAATGGTTAAAAGTGCATGAAAATGGCCAATTTACTCACTCTGAGTTCTCAAAAAGGGTTTCTTCACCCCGGGAAGTTAATTAAATACCATTTGGAGGCATTTAATGTTCGAGCAAAAACAGCTGATTTTCGACAAAAGAGATAACACCCCCCCATTACGTCATGCTTCAGAAATGTGGAAAATGGTCCGTTTTCAAATGTTTTATTTTTGAACGTCAGTTCACATTTGTAGGTGGATCATCAGTGTTAGAGCTAAAATTAGCATGTTTAAAGTGATTTTCATGCTTCCAGGGGCTTGGGAAGTGAATTAAATACTATTTGGAGGCATTTAATGTTCAAGCAAAAACAGCTGATTTTTGACAAAAGAGATAACACCCCCCCATTACGTCATGCTTCAGAAATGTGGAAAATGGTCCGTTTTCAAATGTTTTATTTTTGAACGTCAGTTCACATTTGTAGGTGGATCATCAGTGTTAGAGCTAAAATTTGCATGTTTAAAGTGATTTTCATGCTTCCAGGGGCTCAGGAAGTGAATTAAATACTGTTTGGAGGCATTTAATGTTCAATCAAAAACAGCTGATTTTTGACAAAAGAGATAACACCCCCCCCATTACGTCATGCTTTAGAAATGTGGAAAATGGTCCGTTGTCAAATGTTTTATTTTTGAAAGTCAGTTCACATTTGTAGGTGGATCATCAGTGTTAGAGCTAAAATTAGCATGTTTAAAGTGATTTTCATGCTTCCAGGGGCCCTAAACACAAGATTTATGGAATGGTTAAAAGTGCATGAAAATGGCCAATTTACTCACTCTGAGTTCTCAAAAAGGGTTTCTTCACCCGGGAAGTTAATTAAATACCATTTGGAGGCATTTAATGTTCGAGCAAAAACTGCTGATTTTCGACAAAAGAGATAACACCCCCCCATTACGTCATGCTTCAGAAATGTGGAAAATGGTCCGTTTTCAAATGTTTTATTTTTGAACGTCAGTTCACATTTGTAGGTGGATCATCAGTGTTAGAGCTAAAATTAGCATGTTTAAAGTGATTTTCATGCTTCCAGGGGCTCGGGAAGTGAATTAAATACTATTTGGAGGCATTTAATGTTCAAGCAAAAACAGCTGATTTTTGACAAAAGAGATAACACCCCCCCATTACGTCATGCTTCAGAAATGTGGAAAATGGTCCGTTTTCAAATGTTTTATTTTTGAACGTCAGTTCACATTTGTAGGTGGATCATCAGTGTTAGAGCTAAAACTAGCATGTTTAAAGTGATTTTCATGCTTTCAGGGGCCCTAAACACAAGATTTATGGAATGGTTAAAAGTGCATGAAAATGGCCAATTTACTCACTCTGAGTTCTCAAAAAGGGTTTCTTCACCCCGGGAAGTTAATTAAATACCATTTGGAGGCATTTAATGTTCGAGCAAAAACGGCTGATTTTCGACAAAAGAGATAACACCCCCCCATTACGTCATGCTTCAGAAATGTGGAAAATGGTCCGTTTTCAAATGTTTTATTTTTGAACATCAGTTCACATTTGTAGGTGGATCATCAGTGTTAGAGCTAAAATTAGCATGTTTAAAGTGATTTTCATGCTTCCAGGGGCTCGGGAAGTGAATTAAATACTATTTGGAGGCATTTAATGTTCAATCAAAAACAGCTGATTTTTGACAAAAGAGATAACACCCCCCATTACGTCATGCTTCAGAAATGTGGAAAATGGTCCGTTTTCAAATGTTTTATTTTTTAACGTCAGTTCACATTTGTAGGTGGATCATCAGTGTTAGAGCTAAAATTAGCATGTTTAAAGTGATTTTCATGCTTCCAGGGGCCCTAAACACAAGATTTATGGAATGGTTAAAAGTGCATGAAAATGGCCAATTTACTCACTCTGAGTTCTCAAAAAGGGTTTCTTCACCCCGGGAAGTTAATTAAATACCATTTGGAGGCATTTAATGTTCGAGCAAAAACGGCTGATTTTCGACAAAAGAGATAACACCCCCCCATTACGTCATGCTTCAGAAATGTGGGAAATGGTCCGTTTTCTAATGTTTTATTTTTGAACGTCAGTTCACATTTGTAGGTGGATCATCAGTGTTAGAGCTAAAATTAGCATGTTTAAAGTGATTTTCATGCTTCCAGGGGCTCGGGAAGTGAATTAAATACTATTTGGAGGCATTTAATGTTCAATCAAAAACATCTGATTTTTGACAAAAGAGATAACACCCCCCCATTACGTCATGCTTCAGAAATGTGGAAAATGGTCAGTTTTCAAATGTTTTATTTTTGAACGTCAGTTCACATTTGTAGGTGGATCATCAGTGTTAGAGCTAAAATTAGCATGTTTAAAGTGATTTTCATGCTTCCAGGGGCCCTAAACACAAGATTTATGGAATGGTTAAAAGTGCATGAAAATGGCCAATTTACTCACTCTGAGTTCTCAAAAAGTGTTTCTTCACCCCGGGAAGTTAATTAAATACCATTTGGAGGCATTTAATGTTCGAGCAGAAACGGCTGATTTTCGACAAAAGAGATAACACCCCCCCATTAAGTCTTGCTTCAGAAATGTGGAAAATGGTCCGTTTTCAAATGTTTTATTTTTGAACATCAGTTCACATTTGTAGGTGGATCATCAGTGTTAGAGCTAAAATTAGCATGTTTAAAGTGATTCTCATGCTTCCAGGGGCTCGGGAAGTGAATTAAATACTATTTGGAGGCATTTAATGTTCAATCAAAAACAGCTGATTTTTGACAAAAGAGATAACACCCCCCCATTACGTCATGCTTCAGAAATGTGGAAAATGGTCCGTTTTCAAATGTTTTATTTTTGAAAGTCAGTTCACATTTGTAGGTGGATCATCAGTGTTAGAGCTAAAATTAGCATGTTTAAAGTGATTTTCATGCTTCCAGGGGCCCTAAACAAAAGATATATGGAATGGTTAAAAGTGCATGAAAATGGCCAATTTACTCACTCTGAGTTCTCAAAAAGGGTTTCTTCACCCCGGGAAGTTAATTAAATACCATTTGGAGGCATTTAATGTTCGAGCAAAAACGGCTGATTTTCGACAAAAGAGATAACACCCCCCCATTACGTCATGCTTCAGAAATGTTTAAAATGGTCCGTTTTCAAATGTTTTATTTTTGAACATCAGTTCACATTTGTAAATGGATCATCAGTGTTAGAGCTAAAATTAGCATGTTTAAAGTGATTTTCATGCTTCCAGGGGCTCGGGAAGTGAATTAAATACTATTTGGAGGCATTTAATGTTCAATCAAAAACAGCTGATTTTTGACAAAAGAGAAAACACCCCCCCATTACGTCATGCTTCAGAAATGTGGAAAATGGTCCGTTTTCAAATGTTTTATTTTTGAACGTCAGTTCACATTTGTAGGTGGATCATCAGTGTTAGAGCTAAAATTAGCATGTTTAAAGTGATTTTCATGCTTCCCGGGGCCCTAAACACAAGATTTATGGAATGGTTAAAAGTGCATGAAAATGGCCAATTTACTCACTCTGAGTTCTCAAAAAGGGTTTCTTCACCCCGGGAAGTTAATTAAATACCATTTGGAGGCATTTAATGTTCGAGCAAAAACGGCTGATTTTCGACAAAAGAGATAACACCCCCCCCATTACGTCATGCTTCAGAAATGTGGAAAATGGTCCGTTTTCAAATGTTTTATTTTTGAACATCAGTTCACATTTGTAGGTGGATCATCAGTGTTAGAGCTAAAATTAGCATGTTTAAAGTGATTTTCATGCTTCCAGGGGCTCGGGAAGTGAATTAAATACTATTTGGAGGCATTTAATGTTCAATCAAAAACAGCAGATTTTTGACAAAAGAGATAACACCCCCCCATTACGTCATGCTTCAGAAATGTGGAAAATGGTCCGTTTTCAAATGTTTTATTTTTTAACGTCAGTTCACATTTGTAGGTGGATCATCAGTGTTAGAGCTAAAATTAGCATGTTTAAAGTGATTTTCATGCTTCCAGGGGCCCTAAACACAAGATTTATGGAATGGTTAAAAGTGCATGAAAATGGCCAATTTACTCACTCTGAGTTCTCAAAAAGGGTTTCTTCACCCCGGGAAGTTAATTAAATACCATTTGGAGGCATTTAATGTTCGAGCAAAAACGGCTGATTTTCGACAAAAGAGATAACACCCCCCCATTACGTCATGCTTCAGAAATGTGGAAAATGGTCCGTTTTCAAATGTTTTATTTTTGAACATCAGTTCACATTTGTAGGTGGATCATCAGTGTTAGAGCTAAAATTAGCATGTTTAAAGTGATTTTCATGCTTCCAGGGGCTCGGGAAGTGAATTAAATACTATTTGGAGGCATTTAATGTTCAATCAAAAACAGCTGATTTTTGACAAAAGAGATAACACCCCCCCATTACGTCATGCTTCAGAAATGTGGAAAATGGTCCGTTTTCAAATGTTTTATTTTTTAACGTCAGTTCACATTTGTAGGTGGATCATCAGTGTTAGAGCTAAAATTAGCATGTTTAAAGTGATTTTCATGCTTCCAGGGGCCCTAAACACAAGATTTATGGAATGGTTAAAAGTGCATGAAAATGGCCAATTTACTCACTCTGAGTTCTCAAAAAGGGTTTCTTCACCCCGGGAAGTTAATTAAATACCATTTGGAGGCATTTAATGTTCGAGCAAAAACGGCTGATTTTCGACAAAAGAGATAACACCCCCCCATTACGTCATGCTTCAGAAATGTGGAAAATGGTCAGTTTTCAAATGTTTTTTTTGTTGAACGCCAGTTCACATTTGTAGGTGGATCATCAGTGTTAGAGCTAAAATTAGCATGTTTAAAGTGATTTTCATGCTTCCAGGGGCCCTAAACACAAGATTTATGGAATGGTTAAAAGTGCATGAAAATGGCCAATTTACTCACTCTGAGTTCTCAAAAAGTGTTTCTTCACCCCGGGAAGTTAATTAAATACCATTTGGAGGCATTTAATGTTCGAGCAAAAACGGCTGATTTTCGACAAAAGAGATAACACCCCCCATTACGTCATGCTTCAGAAATGTGGAAAATGGTCCGTTTTCAAATGTTTTATTTTTGAACATCAGTTCACATTTGTAGGTGGATCATCAGTGTTAGAGCTAAAATTAGCATGTTTAAAGTGATGTTCATGCTTCCAGGGGCTCGGGAAGTGAATTAAATACTATTTGGAGGCATTTAATGTTCAATCAAAAACAGCTGATTTTTGACAAAAGAGATAACACCCCCCCATTACGTCATGCTTCAGAAATGTGGAAAATGGTCCGTTTTCAAGTGTTTTATTTTTTAACGTCAGTTCACATTTGTAGGTGGATCATCAGTGTTAGAGCTAAAATTAGCATGTTTAAAGTGATTTTCATGCTTCCAGGGGCCCTAAACACAAGATTTATGGAATGGTTAAAAGTGCATGAAAATGGCCAATTTACTCACTCTGAGTTCTCAAAAAGGGTTTCTTCACCCCGGGAAGTTAATTAAATACCATTTGGAGGCATTTAATGTTCGAGCAAAAACGGCTGATTTTCGACAAAAGAGATAACACCCCCCCATTACGTCATGCTTCAGAAATGTGAAAAATGGTCCGTTTTCAAATGTTTTATTTTTGAACGTCAGTTCACATTTGTAGGTGGATCATCAGTGTTAGAGCTAAAATTAGCATGTTTAAAGTGATTTTCATGCTTCCAGGGGCTCGGGAAGTGAATTAAATACTATTTGGAGGCATTTAATGTTCAAGCAAAAACAGCTGATTTTTGACAAAAGAGATAACACCCCCCCATTACGTCATGCTTCAGAAATGTGGAAAATGGTCAGTTTTCAAATGTTTTATTTTTGAACGTCAGTTCACATTTGTAGGTGGATCATCAGTGTTAGAGCTAAAATTAGCATGTTTAAAGTGATTTTCATGCTTCCCGGGGCCCTAAACACAAGATTTATGGAATGGTTAAAAGTGCATGAAAATGGCCAATATACTCACTCTGAGTTCTCAAAAAGGGTTTCTTCACCCCGGGAAGTTAATTAAATACCATTTGGAGGCATTTAATGTTCGAGCAAAAACGGCTGATTTTCGACAAAAGAGATAACACCCCCTCATTACATCATGCTTCAGAAATGTGGAAAATGGTCCGTTTTCAAATGTTTTATTTTTGAACATCAGTTCACATTTGTAGGTGGATCATCAGTGTTAGAGCTAAAATTAGCATGTTTAAAGTGATTTTCATGCTTCCAGGGGCTCGGGAAGTGAATTAAATACTATTTGGAGGCATTTAATGTTCAATCAAAAACAGCTGATTTTTGACAAAAGAGATAACACCCCCCCATTACGTCATGCTTCAGAAATATGGAAAATGGTCCGTTTTCAAATGTTTTATTTTTGAACGTCAGTTCACATTTGTAGGTGGATCATCAGTGTTAGAGCTAAAATTAGCATGTTTAAAGTGATTTTCATGCTTCCAGGGGCCCTAAACACAAGATTTATGGAATGGTTAAAAGTGCATGAAAATGGCCAATTTACTCACTCTGAGTTCTCAAAAAGTGTTTCTTCACCCCGGGAAGTTAATTAAATACCATTTGGAGGCATTTGATGTTCGAGCAGAAACGGCTGATTTTCGACAAAAGAGATAACACCCCCCCCATTAAGTCATGCTTCAGAAATGTGGAAAATGGTCCGTTTTCAAATGTTTTATTTTGGAACGTCAGTTCACATTTGTAGGTGGATCATCAGTGTTAGAGCTAAAATTAGCATGTTTATAGTGATGTTCATGCTTCCAGGGGCTCGGGAAGTGAATTAAATACTATTTGGAGGCATTTAATGTTCAATCAAAAACAGCTGATTTTTGACAAAAGAGATAACACCCCCCCATTACGTCATGCTTCAGAAATGTGGAAAATGGTCAGTTTTCAAATGTTTTATTTTTGAACGTCAGTTCACATTTGTAGGTGGATCATCAGTGTTAGAGCTAAAATTAGCATGTTTAAAGTGATTTTCATGCTTCCAGGGGCTCGGGAAGTGAATTAAATACTATTTGGAGGCATTTAATGTTCAAGCAAAAACAGCTGATTTTTGACAAAAGAGATAACACCCCCCCATTACGTCATGCTTCAGAAATGTGGGAAATGGTCCGTTTTCTAATGTTTTATTTTTGAACGTCAGTTCACATTTGTAGGTGGATCATCAGTGTTAGAGCTAAAATTAGCATGTTTAAAGTGATTTTCATGCTTCCAGGGGCTCGGGAAGTGAATTAAATACTATTTGGAGGCATTTAATGTTCAATCAAAAACATCTGATTTTTGACAAAAGAGATAACACCCCCCCATTACGTCATGCTTCAGAAATGTGGAAAATGGTCAGTTTTCAAATGTTTTATTTTTGAACGTCAGTTCACATTTGTAGGTGGATCATCAGTGTTAGAGCTAAAATTAGCATGTTTAAAGTGATTTTCATGCTTCCAGGGGCCCTAAACACAAGATTTATGGAATGGTTAAAAGTGCATGAAAATGGCCAATTTACTCACTCTGAGTTCTCAAAAAGTGTTTCTTCACCCCGGGAAGTTAATTAAATACCATTTGGAGGCATTTAATGTTCGAGCAGAAACGGCTGATTTTCGACAAAAGAGATAACACCCCCCCATTAAGTCTTGCTTCAGAAATGTGGAAAATGGTCCGTTTTCAAATGTTTTATTTTTGAACATCAGTTCACATTTGTAGGTGGATCATCAGTGTTAGAGCTAAAATTAGCATGTTTAAAGTGATTTTCATGCTTCCAGGGGCTCGGGAAGTGAATTAAATACTATTTGGAGGCATTTAATGTTCAATCAAAAACAGCTGATTTTTGACAAAAGAGATAACACCCCCCCA
The DNA here is from genome assembly GCF_964263255.1 of Lissotriton vulgaris. Taxonomy (NCBI): domain Eukaryota; kingdom Metazoa; phylum Chordata; class Amphibia; order Caudata; family Salamandridae; genus Lissotriton; species Lissotriton vulgaris. The sequence continues at coordinate 38,440 of NW_028248405.1, read as the reverse complement.
TTACGTCATGCTTCAGAAATGTGGAAAATGGTCCGTTTTCAAATGTTTTAATTTTGAAAGTCAGTTCACATTTGTAGGTGGATCATCAGTGTTGGAGCTAAAATTAGCATGTTTAAAGTGATTTTCATGCTTCCAGGGGCCCTAAACACAAGATTTATGGAATGGTTAAAAGTGCATGAAAATGGCCAATTTACTCACTCTGAGTTCTCAAAAAGGGTTTCTTCACCCCGGGAAGTTAATTAAATACCATTTGGAGGCATTTAATGTTCGAGCAAAAACAGCTGATTTTCGACAAAAGAGATAACACCCCCCCATTACGTCATGCTTCAGAAATGTGGAAAATGGTCCGTTTTCAAATGTTTTATTTTTGAACGTCAGTTCACATTTGTAGGTGGATCATCAGTGTTAGAGCTAAAATTAGCATGTTTAAAGTGATTTTCATGCTTCCAGGGGCTTGGGAAGTGAATTAAATACTATTTGGAGGCATTTAATGTTCAAGCAAAAACAGCTGATTTTTGACAAAAGAGATAACACCCCCCCATTACGTCATGCTTCAGAAATGTGGAAAATGGTCCGTTTTCAAATGTTTTATTTTTGAACGTCAGTTCACATTTGTAGGTGGATCATCAGTGTTAGAGCTAAAATTTGCATGTTTAAAGTGATTTTCATGCTTCCAGGGGCTCAGGAAGTGAATTAAATACTATTTGGAGGCATTTAATGTTCAATCAAAAACAGCTGATTTTTGACAAAAGAGATAACACCCCCCCCATTACGTCATGCTTTAGAAATGTGGAAAATGGTCCGTTGTCAAATGTTTTATTTTTGAAAGTCAGTTCACATTTGTAGGTGGATCATCAGTGTTAGAGCTAAAATTAGCATGTTTAAAGTGATTTTCATGCTTCCAGGGGCCCTAAACACAAGATTTATGGAATGGTTAAAAGTGCATGAAAATGGCCAATTTACTCACTCTGAGTTCTCAAAAAGGGTTTCTTCACCCGGGAAGTTAATTAAATACCATTTGGAGGCATTTAATGTTCGAGCAAAAACTGCTGATTTTCGACAAAAGAGATAACACCCCCCCATTACGTCATGCTTCAGAAATGTGGAAAATGGTCCGTTTTCAAATGTTTTATTTTTGAACGTCAGTTCACATTTGTAGGTGGATCATCAGTGTTAGAGCTAAAATTAGCATGTTTAAAGTGATTTTCATGCTTCCAGGGGCTCGGGAAGTGAATTAAATACTATTTGGAGGCATTTAATGTTCAAGCAAAAACAGCTGATTTTTGACAAAAGAGATAACACCCCCCCATTACGTCATGCTTCAGAAATGTGGAAAATGGTCCGTTTTCAAATGTTTTATTTTTGAACGTCAGTTCACATTTGTAGGTGGATCATCAGTGTTAGAGCTAAAACTAGCATGTTTAAAGTGATTTTCATGCTTTCAGGGGCCCTAAACACAAGATTTATGGAATGGTTAAAAGTGCATGAAAATGGCCAATTTACTCACTCTGAGTTCTCAAAAAGGGTTTCTTCACCCCGGGAAGTTAATTAAATACCATTTGGAGGCATTTAATGTTCGAGCAAAAACGGCTGATTTTCGACAAAAGAGATAACACCCCCCCATTACGTCATGCTTCAGAAATGTGGAAAATGGTCCGTTTTCAAATGTTTTATTTTTGAACATCAGTTCACATTTGTAGGTGGATCATCAGTGTTAGAGCTAAAATTAGCATGTTTAAAGTGATTTTCATGCTTCCAGGGGCTCGGGAAGTGAATTAAATACTATTTGGAGGCATTTAATGTTCAATCAAAAACAGCTGATTTTTGACAAAAGAGATAACACCCCCCCATTACGTCATGCTTCAGAAATGTGGAAAATGGTCCGTTTTCAAATGTTTTATTTTTGAACGTCAGTTCACATTTGTAGGTGGATCATCAGTGATAGAGCTAAAATTAGCATGTTTAAAGTGATTTTCATGCTTCCAGGGGCCCTAAACACAAGATTTATGGAATGGTTAAAAGTGCATGAAAATGGCCAATTTACTCACTCTGAGTTCTCAAAAAGGGTTTCTTCACCCCGGGAAGTTAATTAAATACCATTTGGAGGCATTTAATGTTCGAGCAAAAACGGCTGATTTTCGACAAAAGAGATAACACCCCCCCATTACGTCATGCTTCAGAAATGTGGAAAATGGTCCGTTTTCAAATGTTTTATTTTTGAACGTCAGTTCACATTTGTAGGTGGATCATCAGTGTTAGAGCTAAAATTAGCATGTTTAAAGTGATTTTCATGCTTCCAGGGGCTCGGGAAGTGAATTAAATACTATTTGGAGGCATTTAATGTTCAATCAAAAACCGCTGATTTTTGACAAAAGAGATAACACCCCCCCATCACGTCATGCTTCAGAAATGTGGAAAATGGTCCGTTTTCAAATGTTTTATTTTTGAACGTCAGTTCACATTTGTAGGTGGATCATCAGTGTTAGAGCTAAAATTAGCATGTTTAAAGTGATTTTCATGCTTCCAGGGGCCCTAAACACAAGATTTATGGAATGGTTAAAAGTGCATGAAAATGGCCAATTTACTCACTCTGAGTTCTCAAAAAGTGTTTCTTCACCCCGGGAAGTTAATTAAATACCATTTGGAGGCATTTAATGTTCGAGCAGAAACGGCTGATTTTCGACAAAAGAGATAACACCCCCCCCCCCCCATTAAGTCATGCTTCAGAAATGTGGAAAATGGTCCGTTTTCAAATGTTTTATTTTGGAACGTCAGTTCACATTTGTAGGTGGATCATCAGTGTTAGAGCTAAAATTAGCATGTTTATAGTGATGTTCATGCTTCCAGGGGCTCGGGAAGTGAATTAAATACTATTTGGAGGCATTTAATGTTCAATCAAAAACAGCTGATTTTTGACAAAAGAGATAACACCCCACGTCATGCTTCAGAAATGTGGAAAATGGTCCGTTTTAAAATGTTTTATTTTTGAATGTCAGTTCACATTTGTAGGTGGATCATCAGTGTTAGAGCTAAAATTAGCATGTTTAAAGTGATTTTCATGCTTCCAGGGGCCCTAAACACAAGATTTATGGAATGGTTAAAAGTGCATGAAAATGGCCAATTTACTCACTCTGAGTTCTCAAAAAGGGTTTCTTCACCCCGGGAAGTTAATTAAATACCATTTGGAGGCATTTAATGTTCGAGCAAAAACGGCTGATTTTCGACAAAAGAGATAACACCCCCCCATTACGTCATGCTTCAGAAATGTGGAAAATGGTCCGTTTTCAAATGTTTTATTTTTGAACATCAGTTCACATTTGTAGGTGGATCATCAGTGTTAGAGCTAAAATTAGCATGTTCAAAGTGATTTTCATGCTTCCAGGGGCTCGGGAAGTGAATTAAATACTATTTGGAGGCATTTAATGTTCAAGCAAAAACAGCTGATTTTTGACAAAAGAGATAACACCCCCCCATTATGTCATGCTTCAGAAATGTGGAAAATGGTCCGTTTTCAAATGTTTTATTTTTGAACGTCAGTTCACATTTGTAGGTGGATCATCAGTGTTAGAGCTAAAATTAGCATGTTTAAAGTGATTTTTATGCTTCCAGGGGCCCTAAACACAAGATTTATGGAATGGTTAAAAGTGCATGAAAATGGCCAATTTACTCACTCTGAGTTCTCAAAAAGGGTTTCTTCACCCCGGGAAGTTAATTAAATACCATTTGGAGGCATTTAATGTTCGAGCAAAAACGGCTGATTTTCGACAAAAGAGATAACACCCCCCCATTACGTCATGCTTCAGAAATGTGGAAAATGGTCAGTTTTCAAATGTTTTATTTTTGAACGTCAGTTCACATTTGTAGGTGGATCATCAGTGTTAGAGCTAAAATTAGCATGTTTAAAGTGATTTTCATGCTTCCAGGGGCTCAGGAAGTGAATTAAATACTATTTGGAGGCATTTAATGTTCAATCAAAAACAGCTGATTTTTGACAAAAGAGATAACACCCCCCCATTACGTCATGCTTCAGAAATGTGGAAAATGGTCCGTTTTCAAATGTTTTATTTTTGAAAGTCAGTTCACATTTGTAGGTGGATCATCAGTGTTAGAGCTAAAATTAGCATGTTTAAAGTGATTTTCATGCTTCCAGGGGTGCTAAACACAAGATTTATGGAATGGTTAAAAGTGCATGAAAATGGCCAATTTACTCACTCTGAGTTCTCAAAAAGGGTTTCTTCACCCCGGGAAGTTAATTAAATACCATTTGGAGGCATTTAATGTTCGAGCAAAAACTGCTGATTTTCGACAAAAGAGATAAAACCCCCCCATTATGTCATGCTTCAGAAATGTGTGAAAATGGTCCGTTTTCAAATGTTTTATTTTTGAACGTCAGTTCACATTTGTAGGTGGATCATCAGTGTTAGAGCTAAAATTAGCATGTTTAAAGTGATTTTCATGCTTCCAGGGGCCCTAAACACAAGATTTATGGAATGGTTAAAAGTGCATGAAAATGGCCAATTTACTCACTCTGAGTTCTCAAAAAGGGTTTTTTCACCCCGGGAAGTTAATTAAATACCATTTGGAGGCATTTAATGTTCGAGCAAAAACGGCTAATTTTCGACAAAAGAGATAACACCCCCCCATTACGTCATGCTTCAGAAATGTGGAAAATGGTCCGTTTTCAAATGTTTTATTTTTGAACATCAGTTCACATTTGTAGGTGGATCATCAGTGTTAGAGCTAAAATTAGCATGTTTAAAGTGATTTTCATGCTTCCAGGGGCTCGGGAAGTGAATTAAATACTATTTGGAGGCATTTAATGTTCAATCAAAAACAGCTGATTTTTGACAAAAGAGATAACACCACCCCATTACGTCATGCTTCAGAAATGTGGAAAATGGTCCGTTTTCAAATGTTTTATTTTTGAACGTCAGTTCACATTTGTAGGTGGATCATCAGTGTTAGAGCTAAAATTAGCATGTTTAAAGTGATTTTCATGCTTCCAGGGGCTCGGGAAGTGAATTAAATACTATTTGGAGGCATTTAATGTTCAATCAAAAACATCTGATTTTTGTTAAAAGAGATAACACCCCCCCATTACGTCATGCTTCAGAAATGTGGAAAATGGTCCGTTTTCAAATGTTTTATTTTTGAACGTCAGTTCACATTTGTAGGTGGATCATCAGTGTTAGAGCTAAAATTAGCATGTTTAAAGTGATTTTCATGCTTCCAGGGGCCCTAAACACAAGATTTATGGAATGGTTAAAAGTGCATGAAAATTGCCAATTTACTCACTCTGAGTTCTCAAAAAGTGTTTCTTTACCCCGGGAAGTTAATTAAATACCATTTGGAGGCATTTAATGTTCGAGCAGAAACGGCTGATTTTCGACAAAAGAGATAACACCCCCCCCATTAAGTCATGCTTCAGAAATGTGGAAAATGGTCCGTTTTCAAATGTTTTATTTTTGAACGTCAGTTCACATTTGTAGGTGGATCATCAGTGTTAGAGCTAAAATTAGCATGTTTAAAGTGATTTTCATGCTTCCAGGGGCCCTAAACACAAGATTTATGGAATGGTTAAAAGTGCATATAAATGGCCAATTTACTCACTATGAGTTCTCAAAAAGGGTTTCTTCACCCCGGGAAGTTAATTAAATACCATTTGGAAGCATTTAATGTTCGAGCAAAAACGGCTGATTTTCGACAAAAGAGATAACACCCCCCCATTACGTCATGCTTCAGAAATGTGGAAAATGGTCCGTTTTCAAATGTTTTATTTTTGAACATCAGTTCACATTTGTAGGTGGATCATCAGTGTTAGAGCTAAAATTAGCATGTTTAAAGTGATTTTCATGCTTCCAGGGGCCCTAAACACAAGATTTATGGAATGGTTAAAAGTGCATGAAAATGGCCAATTTACTCACTCTGAGTTCTCAAAAAGGGTTTCTTCACCCCGGGAAGTTAATTAAATACCATTTGGAGGCATTTAATGTTTGAGCAAAAACGGCTGATTTTCGACAAAAGAGATAACACCCCCCCATTACGTCATGCTTCAGATATGTGGAAAATGGTCCGTTTTCAAATGTTTTATTTTTGAACGTCAGTTCACATTTGTAGGTGGATCATCAGTGTTAGAGCTAAAATTAGCATGCTTAAAGTGATTTTCATGCTTCCAGGGGCCCTAAACACAAGATTTATGGAATGGTTAAAAGTGCATGAAAATGGCCAATTTACTCACTCTGAGTTGTCAAAAAGGGTTTCTTCACCACGGGAAGTTAATTAAATACCATTTGGAGGCATTTAATGTTCGAGCAAAAACGGCTGATTTTCGACAAAAGAGATAACACCCCCCCATTACGTCATGCTTCAGAAATGTGGAAAATGGTCCGTTTTCAAATGTTTTATTTTTGAACATCAGTTCACATTTGTAGGTGGATCATCAGTGTTAGAGCTAAAATTAGCATGTTTAAAGTGATTTTCATGCTTCCAGGGGCTCGGGAAGTGAATTAAATACTATTTGGAGGCATTTAATGTTCAATCAAAAACAGCTGATTTTTGACAAAAGAGATAACACCCCCCATTACGTCATGCTTCAGAAATGTGGAAAATGGTCCGTTTTCAAATGTTTTATTTTTTAACGTCAGTTCACATTTGTAGGTGGATCATCAGTGTTAGAGCTAAAATTAGCATGTTTAAAGTGATTTTCATGCTTCCAGGGGCCCTAAACACAAGATTTATGGAATGGTTAAAAGTGCATGAAAATGGCCAATTTACTCACTCTGAGTTCTCAAAAAGGGTTTCTTCACCCCGGGAAGTTAATTAAATACCATTTGGAGGCATTTAATGTTCGAGCAAAAACGGCTGATTTTCGACAAAAGAGATAACACCCCCCCATTACGTCATGCTTCAGAAATGTGGGAAATGGTCCGTTTTCGAATGTTTTATTTTTGAACGTCAGTTCACATTTGTAGGTGGATCATCAGTGTTAGAGATAAAATTAGCATGTTTAAAGTGATTTTCATGCTTCCAGGGGCTCGGGAAGTGAATTAAATACTATTTGGAGGCATTTAATGTTCAATCAAAAACATCTGATTTTTGACAAAAGAGATAACACCCCCCCATTACGTCATGCTTCAGAAATGTGGAAAATGGTCAGTTTTCAAATGTTTTATTTTTGAACGTCAGTTCACATTTGTAGGTGGATCATCAGTGTTAGAGCTAAAATTAGCATGTTTAAAGTGATTTTCATGCTTCCAGGGGCCCTAAACACAAGATTTATGGAATGGTTAAAAGTGCATGAAAATGGCCAATTTACTCACTCTGAGTTCTCAAAAAGTGTTTCTTCACCCCGGGAAGTTAATTAAATACCATTTGGAGGCATTTAATGTTCGAGCAGAAACGGCTGATTTTCGACAAAAGAGATAACACCCCCCCATTAAGTCTTGCTTCAGAAATGTGGAAAATGGTCCGTTTTCAAATGTTTTATTTTTGAACATCAGTTCACATTTGTAGGTGGATCATCAGTGTTAGAGCTAAAATTAGCATGTTTAAAGTGATTTTCATGCTTCCAGGGGCTCGGGAAGTGAATTAAATACTATTTGGAGGCATTTAATGTTCAATCAAAAACAGCTGATTTTTGACAAAAGAGATAACACCCCCCCATTACGTCATGCTTCAGAAATGTGGAAAATGGTCCGTTTTCAAATGTTTTATTTTTGAAAGTCAGTTCACATTTGTAGGTGGATCATCAGTGTTAGAGCTAAAATTAGCATGTTTAAAGTGATTTTCATGCTTCCAGGGGCCCTAAACACAAGATTTATGGAATGGTTAAAAGTGCATGAAAATGGCCAATTTACTCACTCTGAGTTCTCAAAAAGGGTTTCTTCACCCCGGGAAGTTAATTAAATACCATTTGGAGGCATTTAATGTTCGAGCAAAAACTGCTGATTTTCGACAAAAGAGATAACACCCCCCCATTATGTCATGCTTCAGAAATGTGTGAAAATGGTCCGTTTTCAAATGTTTTATTTTTGAACGTCAGTTCACATTTGTAGGTGGATCATCAGTGTTAGAGCTAAAATTAGCATGTTTAAAGTGATTTTCATGCTTCCAGGGGCCCTAAACACAAGATTTATGGAATGGTTAAAAGTGCATGAAAATGGCCAATTTACTCACTCTGAGTTCTCAAAAAGGGTTTCTTCACCACGGGAAGTTAATTAAATACCATTTGGAGGCATTTAATGTTCGAGCAAAAACGGCTGATTTTCGACAAAAGAGATAACACCCCCCCATTACGTCATGCTTCAGAAATGTGGAAAATGGTCCGTTTTCAAATGTTTTATTTTTGAACATCAGTTCACATTTGTAGGTGGATCATCAGTGTTAGAGCTAAAATTAGCATGTTTAAAGTGATTTTCATGCTTCCAGGGGCTCGGGAAGTGAATTAAATACTATTTGGAGGCATTTAATGTTCAATCAAAAACAGCTGATTTTTGACAAAAGAGATAACACCACCCCATTACGTCATGCTTCAGAAATGTGGAAAATGGTCCGTTTTCAAATGTTTCATTTTTTAACGTCAGTTCACATTTGTAGGTGGATCATCAGTGTTAGAGCTAAAATTAGCATGTTTAAAGTGATTTTCATGCTTCCAGGGGCCCTAAACACAAGATTTATGGAATGGTTAAAAGTGCATGAAAATGGCCAATTTACTCACTCTGAGTTCTCAAAAAGGGTTTCTTCACCCCGGGAAGTTAATTAAATACCATTTGGAGGCATTTAATGTTCGAGCAAAAACGGCTGATTTTCGACAAAAGAGATAACACCCCCCCATTACGTCATGCTTCAGAAATGTGGAAAATGGTCCGTTTTCAAATGTTTTATTTTTGAACGTCAGTTCACATTTGTAGGTGGATCATCAGTGTTAGAGCTAAAATTAGCATGTTTAAAGTGATTTTCATGCTTCCAGGGGCCCTAAACACAAGATTTATGGAATGGTTAAAAGTGCATGAAAATGGCCAATTTACTCACTCTGAGTTCTCAAAAAGGGTTTCTTCACCCCGGGAAGTTAATTAAATACCATTTGGAGGCATTTAATGTTCGAGCAAAAACAGCTGATTTTCGACAAAAGAGATAACACCCCCCCATTACGTCATGCTTCAGAAATGTGGAAAATGGTCCGTTTTCAAATGTTTTATTTTTGAACGTCAGTTCACATTTGTAGGTGGATCATCAGTGTTAGAGCTAAAATTAGCATGTTTAAAGTGATTTTCATGCTTCCAGGGGCTCGGGAAGTGAATTAAATACTATTTGGAGGCATTTAATGTTCAATCAAAAACATCTGATTTTTGTTAAAAGAGATAACACCCCCCCATTACGTCATGCTTCAGAAATGTGGAAAATGGTCCGTTTTCAAATGTTTTATTTTTGAACGTCAGTTCACATTTGTAGGTGGATCATCAGTGTTAGAGCTAAAATTAGCATGTTTAAAGTGATTTTCATGCTTCCAGGGGCCCTAAACACAAGATTTATGGAATGGTTAAAAGTGCATGAAAATGGCCAATTTACTCACTCTGAGTTCTCAAAAAGTGTTTCTTTACCCCGGGAAGTTAATTAAATACCATTTGGAGGCATTTAATGTTCGAGCAGAAACGGCTGATTTTCGACAAAAGAGATAACACCCCCCCCATTAAGTCATGCTTCAGAAATGTGGAAAATGGTCCGTTTTCAAATGTTTTATTTTTGAACGTCAGTTCACATTTGTAGGTGGATCATCAGTGTTAGAGCTAAAATTAGCATGTTTAAAGTGATTTTCATGCTTCCAGGGGCCCTAAACACAAGATTTATGGAATGGTTAAAAGTGCATATAAATGGCCAATTTACTCACTATGAGTTCTCAAAAAGGGTTTCTTCACCCCGGGAAGTTAATTAAATACCATTTGGAGGCATTTAATGTTCGAGCAAAAACGGCTGATTTTCGACAAAAGAGATAACACCCCCCCATTACGTCATGCTTCAGAAATGTGGAAAATGGTCCGTTTTCAAATGTTTTATTTTTGAACATCAGTTCACATTTGTAGGTGGATCATCAGTGTTAGAGCTAAAATTAGCATGTTTAAAGTGATTTTCATGCTTCCAGGGGCTCGGGAAGTGAATTAAATACTATTTGGAGGCATTTAATGTTCAATCAAAAACAGCTGATTTTTGACAAAAGAGATAACACCCCCCCATTACGTCATGCTTCAGAAATTTGGAAAATGGTCCGTTTTCAAATGTTTTATTTTTTAACGTCAGTTCACATTTGTAGGTGGATCATCAGTGTTAGAGCTAAAATTAGCATGTTTAAAGTGATTTTCATGCTTCCAGGGGCCCTAAACACAAGATTTATGGAATGGTTAAAAGTGCATGAAAATGGCCAATTTACTCACTCTGAGTTCTCAAAAAGGGTTTCTTCACCCCGGGAAGTTAATTAAATACCATTTGGAGGCATTTAATGTTCGAGCAAAAACGGCTGATTTTCGACAAAAGAGATAACACCCCCCCATTACGTCATGCTTCAGAAATGTGGAAAATGGTCCGTTTTCAAATGTTTTATTTTTGAACGTCAGTTCACATTTGTAGGTGGATCATCAGTGTTAGTGCTAAAATTAGCATGTTTAAAGTGATTTTCATGCTTCCAGGGGCCCTAAACACAAGATTTATGGAATGGTTAAAAGTGCATGAAAATGGCCAATTTACTCACTCTGAGTTCTCAAAAAGGGTTTCTTCACCACGGGAAGTTAATTAAATACCATTTGGAGGCATTTAATGTTCGAGCAAAAACGGCTGATTTTCGACAAAAGAGATAACACCCCCCCATTACGTCATGCTTCAGAAATGTGGAAAATGGTCCGTTTTCAAATGTTTTATTTTTGAACATCAGTTCACATTTGTAGGTGGATCATCAGTGTTAGAGCTAAAATTAGCATGTTTAAAGTGATTTTCATGCTTCCAGGGGCTCGGGAAGTGAATTAAATACTATTTGGAGGCATTAATGTTCAATCAAAAACAACTGATTTTTGACAAAAGAGATAACACCCCCCATTACGTCATGCTTCAGAAATGTGGAAAATGGTCCGTTTTCAAATGTTTTATTTTTTAACGTCAGTTCACATTTGTAGGTGGATCATCAGTGTTAGAGCTAAAATTAGCATGTTTAAAGTGATTTTCATGCTTCCAGGGGCCCTAAACACAAGATTTATGGAATGGTTAAAAGTGCATGAAAATGGCCAATTTACTCACTCTGAGTTCTCAAAAAGGGTTTCTTCACCCCGGGAAGTTAATTAAATACCATTTGGAGGCATTTAATGTTCGAGCAAAAACGGCTGATTTTCGACAAAAGAGATAACACCCCCCCATTACGTCATGCTTCAGAAATGTGGGAAATGGTCCGTTTTCAAATGTTTTATTTTTGAACGTCAGTTCACATTTGTAGGTGGATCATCAGTGTTAGAGCTAAAATTAGCATGTTTAAAGTGATTTTCATGCTTCCAGGGGCTCGGGAAGTGAATTAAATACTATTTGGAGGCATTTAATGTTCAATCAAAAACATCTGATTTTTGACAAAAGAGATAACACCCCCCCATTACGTCATGCTTCAGAAATGTGGAAAATGGTCCGTTTTCAAATGTTTTATTTTTGAACGTCAGTTCACATTTGTAGGTGGATCATCAGTGTTAGAGCTAAAATTAGCATGTTAAAGTGATTTTCATGCTTCCAGGGGCCCTAAACACAAGATTTATGGAATGGTTAAAAGTGCATGAAAATGGCCAATTTACTCACTCTGAGTTCTCAAAAAGTGTTTCTTCACCCCGGGAAGTTAATTAAATACCATTTGGAGGCATTTAATGTTCGAGCAGAAACGGCTGATTTTCGACAAAAGAGTTAACACCCCCCCATTAAGTCTTGCTTCAGAAATGTGGAAAATGGTCCGTTTTCAAATGTTTTATTTTTGAACATCAGTTCACATTTGTAGGTGGATCATCAGTGTTAGAGCTAAAATTAGCATGTTTAAAGTGATTTTCATGCTTCCAGGGGCTCGGGAAGTGAATTAAATACTATTTGGAGGCATTTAATGTTCAATCAAAAACAGCTGATTTTTGACAAAAGAGATAACACCCCCCCATTACGTCATGCTTCAGAAATGTGGAAAATGGTCCGTTTTCAAATGTTTTATTTTTTAACGTCAGTTCACATTTGTAGGTGGATCATCAGTGTTAGAGCTAAAATTAGCATGTTTAAAGTGATTTTCATGCTTCCAGGGGCCCTAAACACAAGATTTATGGAATGGTTAAAAGTGCATGAAAATGGCCAATTTACTCACTCTGAGTTCTCAAAAAGGGTTTCTTCACCCCGGGAAGTTAATTAAATACCATTTGGAGGCATTTAATGTTCGAGCAAAAATGGCTGATTTTCGACAAAAGAGATAACACCCCCCCATTACGTCATGCTTCAGAAATGTGGAAAATGGTCCGTTTTCAAATGTTTTATTTTTGAACATCAGTTCACATTTGTAGGTGGATCATCAGTGTTAGAGCTAAAATTAGCATGTTTAAAGTGATTTTCATGCTTCCAGGGGCTCGGGAAGTGAATTAAATACTATTTGGAGGCATTTAATGTTCAATCAAAAACAGCTGATTTTTGACAAAAGAGATAACACCCCCCCATTACGTCATGCTTCAGAAATGTGGAAAATGGTCCGTTTTCAAATGTTTTATTTTCTAACGTCAGTTCACATTTGTAGGTGGATCATCAGTGTTAGAGCTAAAATTAGCATGTTTAAAGTGATTTTCATGCTTCCAGGGGCCCTAAACACAAGATTTATGGAATGGTTAAAAGTGCATGAAAATGGCCAATTTACTCACTCTGAGTTCTCAAAAAGGGTTTCTTCACCCCGGGAAGTTAATTAAATACCATTTGGAGGCATTTAATGTTCGAGCAAAAACGGCTGATTTTCGACAAAAGAGATAACACCCACCCATTACGTCATGCTTCAGAAATGTGGAAAATGGTCCGTTTTCAAATGTTTTATTTTTGAACGTCAGTTCACATTTGTAGGTGGATCATCAGTGTTAGAGCTAAAATTAGCATGTTTAAAGTGATTTTCATGCTTCCAGGGGCTCGGGAAGTGAATTAAATATTATTTGGAGGCATTTAATGTTCAATCAAAAACAACTGATTTTTGACAAAAGAGATAACACCCCCCATTACGTCATGCTTCAGAAATGTGGAAAATGGTCCGTTTTCAAATGTTTTATTTTTTAACGTCAGTTCACATTTGTAGGTGGATCATCAGTGTTAGAGCTAAAATTAGCATGTTTAAAGTGATTTTCATGCTTCCAGGGGCCCTAAACACAAGATTTATGGAATGGTTAAAAGTGCATGAAAATGGCCAATTTACTCACTCTGAGTTCTCAAAAAGGGTTTCTTCACCCCGGGAAGTTAATTAAATACCATTTGGAGGCATTTAATGTTCGAGCAAAAACGGCTGATTTTCGACAAAAGAGATAACACCCCCCCATTACGTCATGCTTCAGAAATGTGGGAAATGGTCCGTTTTCGAATGTTTTATTTTTGAACGTCAGTTCACATTTGTAGGTGGATCATCAGTGTTAGAGCTAAAATTAGCATGTTTAAAGTGATTTTCATGCTTCCAGGGGCTCGGGAAGTGAATTAAATACTATTTGGAGGCATTTAATGTTCAATCAAAAACATCTGATTTTTGACAAAAGAGATAACACCCCCCCATTACGTCATGCTTCAGAAATGTGGAAAATGGTCCGTTTTCAAATGTTTTATTTTTGAACGTCAGTTCACATTTGTAGGTGGATCATCAGTGTTAGAGCTAAAATTAGCATGTTAAAGTGATTTTCATGCTTCCAGGGGCCCTAAACACAAGATTTATGGAATGGTTAAAAGTGCATGAAAATGGCCAATTTACTCACTCTGAGTTCTCAAAAAGTGTTTCTTCACCCCGGGAAGTTAATTAAATACCATTTGGAGGCATTTAATGTTCGAGCAGAAACGGCTGATTTTCGACAAAAGAGTTAACACCCCCCCATTAAGTCTTGCTTCAGAAATGTGGAAAATGGTCCGTTTTCAAATGTTTTATTTTTGAACATCAGTTCACATTTGTAGGTGGATCATCAGTGTTAGAGCTAAAATTAGCATGTTTAAAGTGATTTTCATGCTTCCAGGGGCTCGGGAAGTGAATTAAATACTATTTGGAGGCATTTAATGTTCAATCAAAAACAGCTGATTTTTGACAAAAGAGATAACACCCCCCCATTACGTCATGCTTCAGAAATGTGGAAAATGGTCCGTTGTCAAATGTTTTATTTTTTAACGTCAGTTCACATTTGTAGGTGGATCATCAGTGTTAGAGCTAAAATTAGCATGTTTAAAGTGATTTTCATGCTTCCAGGGGCCCTAAACACAAGATTTATGGAATGGTTAAAAGTGCATGAAAATGGCCAATTTACTCACTCTGAGTTCTCAAAAAGGGTTTCTTCACCCCGGGAAGTTAATTAAATACCATTTGGAGGCATTTAATGTTCGAGCAACAATGGCTGATTTTCGACAAAAGAGATAACACCCCCCCATTACGTCATGCTTCAGAAATGTGGAAAATGGTCCGTTTTCAAATGTTTTATTTTTGAACATCAGTTCACATTTGTAGGTGGATCATCAGTGTTAGAGCTAAAATTAGCATGTTTAAAGTGATTTTCATGCTTCCAGGGGCTCGGGAAGTGAATTAAATACTATTTGGAGGCATTTAATGTTCAATCAAAAACAGCTGATTTTTGACAAAAGAGATAACACCCCCCCATTACGTCATGCTTCAGAAATGTGGAAAATGGTCCGTTTTCAAATGTTTTATTTTCTAACGTCAGTTCACATTTGTAGGTGGATCATCAGTGTTAGAGCTAAAATTAGCATGTTTAAAGTGATTTTCATGCTTCCAGGGGCCCTAAACACAAGATTTATGGAATGGTTAAAAGTGCATGAAAATGGCCAATTTACTCACTCTGAGTTCTCAAAAAGGGTTTCTTCACCCCGGGAAGTTAATTAAATACCATTTGGAGGCATTTAATGTTCGAGCAAAAACGGCTGATTTTCGACAAAAGAGATAACACCCCCCCATTACGTCATGCTTCAGAAATGTGGAAAATGGTCCGTTTTCAAATGTTTTATTTTTGAACGTCAGTTCACATTTGTAGGTGGATCATCAGTGTTAGAGCTAAAATTAGCATGTTTAAAGTGATTTTCATGCTTCCAGGGGCTCGGGAAGTGAATTAAATACTATTTGGAGGCATTTAATGTTCAATCAAAAACATCTGATTTTTGACAAAAGAGATAACACCCCCCCATTACGTCATGCTTCAGAAATGTGGAAAATGGTCCGTTTTCAAATGTTTTATTTTTGAACGTCAGTTCACATTTGTAGGTGGATCATCAGTGTTAGTGCTAAAATTAGCATGTTTAAAGTGATTTTCATGCTTCCAGGGGCCCTAAACACAAGATTTATGGAATGGTTAAAAGTGCATGAAAATGGCCAATTTACTCACTCTGAGTTCTCAAAAAGTGTTTCTTCACCCCGGGAAGTTAATTAAATACCATTTGGAGGCATTTAATGTTCGAGCAGAAACGGCTGATTTTCGACAAAAGAGATAACACCCCCCCATTAAGTCATGCTTCAGAAATGTGGAAAATGGTCCGTTTTCAAATGTTTTATTTTGGAACGTCAGTTCACATTTGTAGGTGGATCATCAGTGTTAGAGCTAAAATTAGCATGTTTATAGTGATGTTCATGCTTCCAGGGGCTCGGGAAGTGAATTAAATACTATTTGGAGGCATTTAATGTTCAATCCAAAACAGCTGATTTTTGACAAAAGAGATAACACCCCCCCATTACGTCATGCTTCAGAAATGTGGAAAATGGTCCGTTTTAAAATGTTTTATTTTTGAACGTCAGTTCACATTTGTAGGTGGATCATCAGTGTTGGAGCTAAAATTAGCATGTTTAAAGTGATTTTCATGCTTCCAGGGGCCCTAAACACAAGATTTATGGAATGGTTAAAAGTGCATGAAAATGGCCAATTTACTCACTCTGAGTTCTCAAAAAGGGTTTCTTCACCCCGGGAAGTAAATTAAATACCATTTGGAGGCATTTAATGTTCGAGCAAAAACGGCTGATTTTCGACAAAAGAGATAACACCCCCCATTACGTCATGCTTCAGAAATGTGGAAAATGGTCCGTTTTCAAATGTTTTATTTTTGAACGTCAGTTCACATTTGTAGGTGGATCATCAGTGTTAGAGCTAAAATTAGCATGTTTAAAGTGATTTTCATGCTTCCAGGGGCTCGGGAAGTGAATTAAATACTATTTGGAGGCATTTAATGTTCAAGCAAAAACAGCTGATTTTTGACAAAAGAGATAACACCCCCCCCCCATTACGTCATGCTTCAGAAATGTGGAAAATGGTCCGTTTTCAAATGTTTTATTTTTGAACGTCAGTTCACATTTGTAGGTGGATCATCAGTGTTAGAGCTAAAATTAGCATGTTTAAAGTGATTTTCATGCTTCCAGGGGCCCTAAACACAAGATTTATGGAATGGTTAAAAGTGCATGAAAATGGCCAATTTACTCACTCTGAGTTCTCAAAAAGGGTTTCTTCACCCCGGGAAGTTAATTAAATACCATTTGGAGGCATTTAATGTTCGAGCAAAAACGGCTGATTTTCGACAAAAGAGATAACACCCCCCATTACATCATGCTTCAGAAATGTGGAAAATGGTCCGTTTTCAAATGTTTTATTTTTGAACGTCAGTTCACATTTGTAGGTGGATCATCAGTGTTAGAGCTAAAATTAGCATGTTTAAAGTGATTTTCATGCTTCCAGGGGCTCGGGAAGTGAATTAAATACTATTTGGAGGCATTTAATGTTCAATCAAAAACAGCTGATTTTTGACAAAAGAGATAACACCCCCCCATTACGTCATGCTTCAGAAATGTGGAAAATGGTCCGTTTTCAAATGTTTTATTTTTGAACGTCAGTTCACATTTGTAGGTGGATCATCAGTGTTAGAGCTAAAATTAGCATGTTTAAAGTGATTTTCATGCTTCCAGGGGCCCTGAACACAAGATTTATGGAATGGTTAAAAGTGCATGAAAATGGCCAATTTACTCACTCTGAGTTCTCAAAAAGTGTTTCTTCACCCCGGGAAGTTAATTAAATACCATTTGGAGGCATTTAATGTTCGAGCAGAAACGGCTGATTTTCGACAAAAGAGATAACACCCCCCCATTAAGTCATGCTTCAGAAATGTGAAAAATGGTCCGTTTTCAAATTTTTTTTTTTAAAACGTCAGTTCACATTTGTAGGTGGATCATCAGTGTTAGAGCTAAAATTAGCATGTTTATAGTGATGTTCATGCTTCCAGGGGCTCGGGAAGTGAATTAAATACTATTTGGAGGCATTTAATGTTCAATCAAAAACAGCTGATTTTTGACAAAAGAGATAACACCCCCCCATTACGTCATGCTTCAGAAATGTGGAAAATGGTCCGTTTTAAAATGTTTTATTTTTGAATGTCAGTTCACATTTGTAGGTGGATCATCAGTGTTGGAGCTAAAATTAGCATGTTTAAAGTGATTTTCATGCTTCCAGGGGCCCTAAACACAAGATTTATGGAATGGTTAAAAGTGCATGAAAATGGCAAATTTACTCACTCTGAGTTCTCAAAAAGGGTTTCTTCACCCCGGGAAGTTAATTAAATACCATTTGGAGGCATTTAATGTTCGAGCAAAAACGGCTGATTTTCGACAAAAGAGATAACACCCCCCCATTACGTCATGCTTCAGAAATGTGGAAAATGGTCCGTTTTCAAATGTTTTATTTTTGAACGTCAGTTCACATTTGTAGGTGGATCATCAGTGTTAGAGCTAAAATTAGCATGTTTAAAGTGATTTTCATGCTTCCAGGGGCCCTAAACACAAGATTTATGGAATGGTTAAAAGTGCATGAAAATGGCCAATTTACTCACTCTGAGTTCTCAAAAAGGGTTTCGTCACCCCGGGAAGTTAATTAAATACCATTTGGAGGCATTTAATGTTCAAGCAAAAACGGCTGATTTTCGACAAAAGAGATAACACCCCCCCATTACGTCATGCTTCAGAAATGTGGAAAATGGTCCGTTTTCAAATGTTTTATTTTTGAACGTCAGTTCACATTTGTAGGTGGATCATCAGTGTTAGAGCTAAAATTAGCATGTTTAAAGTGATTTTCATGCTTCCAGGGGCCCTAAACACAAGATTTATGGAATGGTTAAAAGTGCATGAAAATGGCCAATTTACTCACTCTGAGTTCTCAAAAAGGGTTTCTTCACCCCGGGAAGTTAATTAAATACCATTGGGAGGCATTTAATGTTCGAGCAAAAACGGCTGATTTTCGACAAAAGAGATAACACCCCCCCATTACGTCATGCTTCAGAAATGTGGAAAATGGTCCGTTTTCAAATGTTTTATTTTTGAACGTCAGTTCACATTTGTAGGTGGATCATCAGTGTTAGAGCTAAAATTAGCATGTTTAAAGTGATTTTCATGCTTCCAGGGGCTCGGGAAGTGAATTAAATACTATTTGGAGGCATTTAATGTTCAATCAAAAACATCTGATTTTTGACAAAAGAGATAACACCCCCCCATTACGTCATGCTTCAGAAATGTGGAAAATGGTCCGTTTTCAAATGTTTTATTTTTGAACGTCAGTTCACATTTGTAGGTGGATCATCAGTGTTAGAGCTAAAATTAGCATGTTAAAGTGATTTTCATGCTTCCAGGGGCCCTAAACACAAGATTTATGGAATGGTTAAAAGTGCATGAAAATGGCCAATTTACTCACTCTGAGTTCTCAAAAAGTGTTTCTTCACCCCGGGAAGTTAATTAAATACCATTTGGAGGCATTTAATGTTCGAGCAGAAACGGCTGATTTTCGACAAAAGAGTTAACACCCCCCCATTAAGTCTTGCTTCAGAAATGTGGAAAATGGTCCGTTTTCAAATGTTTTATTTTTGAACATCAGTTCACATTTGTAGGTGGATCATCAGTGTTAGAGCTAAAATTAGCATGTTTAAAGTGATTTTCATGCTTCCAGGGGCTCGGGAAGTGAATTAAATACTATTTGGAGGCATTTAATGTTCAATCAAAAACAGCTGATTTTTGACAAAAGAGATAACACCCCCCCCATTACGTCATGCTTCAGAAATGTGGAAAATGGTCCGTTTTCAAATGTTTTATTTTTTAACGTCAGTTCACATTTGTAGGTGGATCATCAGTGTTAGAGCTAAAATTAGCATGTTTAAAGTGATTTTCATGCTTCCAGGGGCCCTAAACACAAGATTTATGGAATGGTTAAAAGTGCATGAAAATGGCCAATTTACTCACTCTGAGTTCTCAAAAAGGGTTTCTTCACCCCGGGAAGTTAATTAAATACCATTTGGAGGCATTTAATGTTCGAGCAAAAATGGCTGATTTTCGACAAAAGAGATAACACCCCCCCATTACGTCATGCTTCAGAAATGTGGAAAATGGTCCGTTTTCAAATGTTTTATTTTTGAACATCAGTTCACATTTGTAGGTGGATCATCAGTGTTAGAGCTAAAATTAGCATGTTTAAAGTGATTTTCATGCTTCCAGGGGCCCTAAACACAAGATTTATGGAATGGTTAAAAGTGCATGAAAATGGCCAATTTACTCACTCTGAGTTCTCAAAAAGGGTTTCTTCACCCCGGGAAGTTAATTAAATACCATTTGGAGGCATTTAATGTTCGAGCAAAAACGGCTGATTTTCGACAAAAGAGATAACACCCCCCCATTACGTCATGCTTCAGAAATGTGGAAAATGGTCCGTTTTCAAATGTTTTATTTTTGAACGTCAGTTCACATTTGTAGGTGGATCATCAGTGTTAGAGCTAAAATTAGCATGTTTAAAGTGATTTTCATGCTTCCAGGGGCTCGGGAAGTGAATTAAATACTATTTGGAGGCATTTAATGTTCAATCAAAAACATCTGATTTTTGACAAAAGAGATAACACCCCCCCATTACGTCATGCTTCAGAAATGTGGAAAATGGTCCGTTTTCAAATGTTTTATTTTTGAACGTCAGTTCACATTTGTAGGTGGATCATCAGTGTTAGTGCTAAAATTAGCATGTTTAAAGTGATTTTCATGCTTCCAGGGGCCCTAAACACAAGATTTATGGAATGGTTAAAAGTGCATGAAAATGGCCAATTTACTCACTCTGAGTTCTCAAAAAGTGTTTCTTCACCCCGGGAAGTTAATTAAATACCATTTGGAGGCATTTAATGTTCGAGCAGAAACGGCTGATTTTCGACAAAAGAGATAACACCCCCCCATTAAGTCATGCTTCAGAAATGTGGAAAATGGTCCGTTTTCAAATGTTTTATTTTGGAACGTCAGTTCACATTTGTAGGTGGATCATCAGTGTTAGAGCTAAAATTAGCATGTTTATAGTGATGTTCATGCTTCCAGGGGCTCGGGAAGTGAATTAAATACTATTTGGAGGCATTTAATGTTCAATCCAAAACAGCTGATTTTTGACAAAAGAGATAACACCCCCCCATTACGTCATGCTTCAGAAATGTGGAAAATGGTCCGTTTTAAAATGTTTTATTTTTGAACGTCAGTTCACATTTGTAGGTGGATCATCAGTGTTGGAGCTAAAATTAGCATGTTTAAAGTGATTTTCATGCTTCCAGGGGCCCTAAACACAAGATTTATGGAATGGTTAAAAGTGCATGAAAATGGCCAATTTACTCACTCTGAGTTCTCAAAAAGGGTTTCTTCACCCCGGGAAGTAAATTAAATACCATTTGGAGGCATTTAATGTTCGAGCAAAAACGGCTGATTTTCGACAAAAGAGATAACACCCCCCATTACGTCATGCTTCAGAAATGTGGAAAATGGTCCGTTTTCAAATGTTTTATTTTTGAACGTCAGTTCACATTTGTAGGTGGATCATCAGTGTTAGAGCTAAAATTAGCATGTTTAAAGTGATTTTCATGCTTCCAGGGGCTCGGGAAGTGAATTAAATACTATTTGGAGGCATTTAATGTTCAAGCAAAAACAGCTGATTTTTGACAAAAGAGATAACACCCCCCCCCCATTACGTCATGCTTCAGAAATGTGGAAAATGGTCCGTTTTCAAATGTTTTATTTTTGAACGTCAGTTCACATTTGTAGGTGGATCATCAGTGTTAGAGCTAAAATTAGCATGTTTAAAGTGATTTTCATGCTTCCAGGGGCCCTAAACACAAGATTTATGGAATGGTTAAAAGTGCATGAAAATGGCCAATTTACTCACTCTGAGTTCTCAAAAAGGGTTTCTTCACCCCGGGAAGTTAATTAAATACCATTTGGAGGCATTTAATGTTCGAGCAAAAACGGCTGATTTTCGACAAAAGAGATAACACCCCCCATTACATCATGCTTCAGAAATGTGGAAAATGGTCCGTTTTCAAATGTTTTATTTTTGAACGTCAGTTCACATTTGTAGGTGGATCATCAGTGTTAGAGCTAAAATTAGCATGTTTAAAGTGATTTTCATGCTTCCAGGGGCTCGGGAAGTGAATTAAATACTATTTGGAGGCATTTAATGTTCAATCAAAAACAGCTGATTTTTGACAAAAGAGATAACACCCCCCCATTACGTCATGCTTCAGAAATGTGGAAAATGGTCCGTTTTCAAATGTTTTATTTTTGAACGTCAGTTCACATTTGTAGGTGGATCATCAGTGTTAGAGCTAAAATTAGCATGTTTAAAGTGATTTTCATGCTTCCAGGGGCCCTGAACACAAGATTTATGGAATGGTTAAAAGTGCATGAAAATGGCCAATTTACTCACTCTGAGTTCTCAAAAAGTGTTTCTTCACCCCGGGAAGTTAATTAAATACCATTTGGAGGCATTTAATGTTCGAGCAGAAACGGCTGATTTTCGACAAAAGAGATAACACCCCCCCATTAAGTCATGCTTCAGAAATGTGAAAAATGGTCCGTTTTCAAATTTTTTTTTTTAAAACGTCAGTTCACATTTGTAGGTGGATCATCAGTGTTAGAGCTAAAATTAGCATGTTTATAGTGATGTTCATGCTTCCAGGGGCTCGGGAAGTGAATTAAATACTATTTGGAGGCATTTAATGTTCAATCAAAAACAGCTGATTTTTGACAAAAGAGATAACACCCCCCCATTACGTCATGCTTCAGAAATGTGGAAAATGGTCCGTTTTAAAATGTTTTATTTTTGAATGTCAGTTCACATTTGTAGGTGGATCATCAGTGTTGGAGCTAAAATTAGCATGTTTAAAGTGATTTTCATGCTTCCAGGGGCCCTAAACACAAGATTTATGGAATGGTTAAAAGTGCATGAAAATGGCAAATTTACTCACTCTGAGTTCTCAAAAAGGGTTTCTTCACCCCGGGAAGTTAATTAAATACCATTTGGAGGCATTTAATGTTCGAGCAAAAACGGCTGATTTTCGACAAAAGAGATAACACCCCCCCATTACGTCATGCTTCAGAAATGTGGAAAATGGTCCGTTTTCAAATGTTTTATTTTTGAACGTCAGTTCACATTTGTAGGTGGATCATCAGTGTTAGAGCTAAAATTAGCATGTTTAAAGTGATTTTCATGCTTCCAGGGGCCCTAAACACAAGATTTATGGAATGGTTAAAAGTGCATGAAAATGGCCAATTTACTCACTCTGAGTTCTCAAAAAGGGTTTCGTCACCCCGGGAAGTTAATTAAATACCATTTGGAGGCATTTAATGTTCAAGCAAAAACGGCTGATTTTCGACAAAAGAGATAACACCCCCCCATTACGTCATGCTTCAGAAATGTGGAAAATGGTCCGTTTTCAAATGTTTTATTTTTGAACGTCAGTTCACATTTGTAGGTGGATCATCAGTGTTAGAGCTAAAATTAGCATGTTTAAAGTGATTTTCATGCTTCCAGGGGCCCTAAACACAAGATTTATGGAATGGTTAAAAGTGCATGAAAATGGCCAATTTACTCACTCTGAGTTCTCAAAAAGGGTTTCTTCACCCCGGGAAGTTAATTAAATACCATTGGGAGGCATTTAATGTTCGAGCAAAAACGGCTGATTTTCGACAAAAGAGATAACACCCCCCCATTACGTCATGCTTCAGAAATGTGGAAAATGGTCCGTTTTCAAATGTTTTATTTTTGAACGTCAGTTCACATTTGTAGGTGGATCATCAGTGTTAGAGCTAAAATTAGCATGTTTAAAGTGATTTTCATGCTTCCAGGGGCTCGGGAAGTGAATTAAATACTATTTGGAGGCATTTAATGTTCAATCAAAAACATCTGATTTTTGACAAAAGAGATAACACCCCCCCATTACGTCATGCTTCAGAAATGTGGAAAATGGTCCGTTTTCAAATGTTTTATTTTTGAACGTCAGTTCACATTTGTAGGTGGATCATCAGTGTTAGAGCTAAAATTAGCATGTTAAAGTGATTTTCATGCTTCCAGGGGCCCTAAACACAAGATTTATGGAATGGTTAAAAGTGCATGAAAATGGCCAATTTACTCACTCTGAGTTCTCAAAAAGTGTTTCTTCACCCCGGGAAGTTAATTAAATACCATTTGGAGGCATTTAATGTTCGAGCAGAAACGGCTGATTTTCGACAAAAGAGTTAACACCCCCCCATTAAGTCTTGCTTCAGAAATGTGGAAAATGGTCCGTTTTCAAATGTTTTATTTTTGAACATCAGTTCACATTTGTAGGTGGATCATCAGTGTTAGAGCTAAAATTAGCATGTTTAAAGTGATTTTCATGCTTCCAGGGGCTCGGGAAGTGAATTAAATACTATTTGGAGGCATTTAATGTTCAATCAAAAACAGCTGATTTTTGACAAAAGAGATAACACCCCCCCCATTACGTCATGCTTCAGAAATGTGGAAAATGGTCCGTTTTCAAATGTTTTATTTTTTAACGTCAGTTCACATTTGTAGGTGGATCATCAGTGTTAGAGCTAAAATTAGCATGTTTAAAGTGATTTTCATGCTTCCAGGGGCCCTAAACACAAGATTTATGGAATGGTTAAAAGTGCATGAAAATGGCCAATTTACTCACTCTGAGTTCTCAAAAAGGGTTTCTTCACCCCGGGAAGTTAATTAAATACCATTTGGAGGCATTTAATGTTCGAGCAAAAATGGCTGATTTTCGACAAAAGAGATAACACCCCCCCATTACGTCATGCTTCAGAAATGTGGAAAATGGTCCGTTTTCAAATGTTTTATTTTTGAACATCAGTTCACATTTGTAGGTGGATCATCAGTGTTAGAGCTAAAATTAGCATGTTTAAAGTGATTTTCATGCTTCCAGGGGCTCGGGAAGTGAATTAAATACTATTTGGAGGCATTTAATGTTCAATCAAAAACAGCTGATTTTTGACAAAAGAGATAACACCCCCCCATTACGTCATGCTTCAGAAATGTGGAAAATGGTCCGTTTTCAAATGTTTTATTTTCTAACGTCAGTTCACATTTGTAGGTGGATCATCAGTGTTAGAGCTAAAATTAGCATGTTTAAAGTGATTTTCATGCTTCCAGGGGCCCTAAACACAAGATTTATGGAATGGTTAAAAGTGCATGAAAATGGCCAATTTACTCACTCTGAGTTCTCAAAAAGGGTTTCTTCACCCCGGGAAGTTAATTAAATACCATTTGGAGGCATTTAATGTTCGAGCAAAAACGGCTGATTTTCGACAAAAGAGATAACACCCCCCCATTACGTCATGCTTCAGAAATGTGGAAAATGGTCCGTTTTCAAATGTTTTATTTTTGAACGTCAGTTCACATTTGTAGGTGGATCATCAGTGTTAGAGCTAAAATTAGCATGTTTAAAGTGATTTTCATGCTTCCAGGGGCTCGGGAAGTGAATTAAATACTATTTGGAGGCATTTAATGTTCAATCAAAAACATCTGATTTTTGACAAAAGAGATAACACCCCCCATTACGTCATGCTTCAGAAATGTGGAAAATGGTCCGTTTTCAAATGTTTTATTTTTGAACGTCAGTTCACATTTGTAGGTGGATCATCAGTGTTAGAGCTAAAATTAGCATGTTTAAAGTGATTTTCATGCTTCCAGGGGCCCTAAACACAAGATTTATGGAATGGTTAAAAGTGCATGAAAATGGCCAATTTACTCACTCTGAGTTCTCAAAAAGTGTTTCTTCACCCCGGGAAGTTAATTAAATACCATTTGGAGGCATTTAATGTTCGAGCAGAAACGGCTGATTTTCGACAAAAGAGATAACACCCCCCCATTAAGTCATGCTTCAGAAATGTGGAAAATGGTCCGTTTTCAAATGTTTTATTTTGGAACGTCAGTTCACATTTGTAGGTGGATCATCAGTGTTAGAGCTAAAATTAGCATGTTTATAGTGATGTTCATGCTTCCAGGGGCTCGGGAAGTGAATAAAATACTATTTGGAGGCATTTAATGTTCAATCCAAAACAGCTGATTTTTGACAAAAGAGATAACACCCCCCCATTACGTCATGCTTCAGAAATGTGGAAAATGGTCCGTTTTAAAATGTTTTATTTTTGAACGTCAGTTCACATTTGTAGGTGGATCATCAGTGTTGGAGCTAAAATTAGCATGTTTAAAGTGATTTTCATGCTTCCAGGGGCCCTAAACACAAGATTTATGGAATGGTTAAAAGTGCATGAAAATGGCCAATTTACTCACTCTGAGTTCTCAAAAAGGGTTTCTTCACCCCGGGAAGTAAATTAAATACCATTTGGAGGCATTTAATGTTCGAGCAAAAACGGCTGATTTTCGACAAAAGAGATAACACCCCCCATTACGTCATGCTTCAGAAATGTGGAAAATGGTCCGTTTTCAAATGTTTTATTTTTGAACGTCAGTTCACATTTGTAGGTGGATCATCAGTGTTAGAGCTAAAATTAGCATGTTTAAAGTGATTTTCATGCTTCCAGGGGCTCGGGAAGTGAATTAAATACTATTTGGAGGCATTTAATGTTCAAGCAAAAACAGCTGATTTTTGACAAAAGAGATAACACCCCCCCCCATTACGTCATGCTTCAGAAATGTGGAAAATGGTCCGTTTTCAAATGTTTTATTTTTGAACGTCAGTTCACATTTGTAGGTGGATCATCAGTGTTAGAGCTAAAATTAGCATGTTTAAAGTGATTTTCATGCTTCCAGGGGCCCTAAACACAAGATTTATGGAATGGTTAAAAGTGCATGAAAATGGCCAATTTACTCACTCTGAGTTCTCAAAAAGGGTTTCTTCACCCCGGGAAGTTAATTAAATACCATTTGGAGGCATTTAATGTTCGAGCAAAAACGGCTGATTTTCGACAAAAGAGATAACACCCCCCATTACATCATGCTTCAGAAATGTGGAAAATGGTCCGTTTTCAAATGTTTTATTTTTGAACGTCAGTTCACATTTGTAGGTGGATCATCAGTGTTAGAGCTAAAATTAGCATGTTTAAAGTGATTTTCATGCTTCCAGGGGCTCGGGAAGTGAATTAAATACTATTTGGAGGCATTTAATGTTCAATCAAAAACAGCTGATTTTTGACAAAAGAGATAACACCCCCCCATTACGTCATGCTTCAGAAATGTGGAAAATGGTCCGTTTTCAAATGTTTTATTTTTGAACGTCAGTTCACATTTGTAGGTGGATCATCAGTGTTAGAGCTAAAATTAGCATGTTTAAAGTGATTTTCATGCTTCCAGGGGCCCTGAACACAAGATTTATGGAATGGTTAAAAGTGCATGAAAATGGCCAATTTACTCACTCTGAGTTCTCAAAAAGTGTTTCTTCACCCCGGGAAGTTAATTAAATACCATTTGGAGGCATTTAATGTTCGAGCAGAAACGGCTGATTTTCGACAAAAGAGATAACACCCCCCCATTAAGTCATGCTTCAGAAATGTGAAAAATGGTCCGTTTTCAAATTTTTTTTTTTAAAACGTCAGTTCACATTTGTAGGTGGATCATCAGTGTTAGAGCTAAAATTAGCATGTTTATAGTGATGTTCATGCTTCCAGGGGCTCGGGAAGTGAATTAAATACTATTTGGAGGCATTTAATGTTCAATCAAAAACAGCTGATTTTTGACAAAAGAGATAACACCCCCCCATTACGTCATGCTTCAGAAATGTGGAAAATGGTCCGTTTTAAAATGTTTTATTTTTGAATGTCAGTTCACATTTGTAGGTGGATCATCAGTGTTGGAGCTAAAATTAGCATGTTTAAAGTGATTTTCATGCTTCCAGGGGCCCTAAACACAAGATTTATGGAATGGTTAAAAGTGCATGAAAATGGCCAATTTACTCACTCTGAGTTCTCAAAAAGGGTTTCTTCACCCCGGGAAGTTAATTAAATACCATTTGGAGGCATTTAATGTTCGAGCAAAAACGGCTGATTTTCGACAAAAGAGATAACACCCCCCCATTACGTCATGCTTCAGAAATGTGGAAAATGGTCCGTTTTCAAATGTTTTATTTTTGAACGTCAGTTCACATTTGTAGGTGGATCATCAGTGTTAGAGCTAAAATTAGCATGTTTAAAGTGATTTTCATGCTTCCAGGGGCCCTAAACACAAGATTTATGGAATGGTTAAAAGTGCATGAAAATGGCCAATTTACTCACTCTGAGTTCTCAAAAAGGGTTTCGTCACCCCGGGAAGTTAATTAAATACCATTTGGAGGCATTTAATGTTCAAGCAAAAACGGCTGATTTTCGACAAAAGAGATAACACCCCCCCATTACGTCATGCTTCAGAAATGTGGAAAATGGTCCGTTTTCAAATGTTTTATTTTTGAACGTCAGTTCACATTTGTAGGTGGATCATCAGTGTTAGAGCTAAAATTAGCATGTTTAAAGTGATTTTCATGCTTCCAGGGGCCCTAAACACAAGATTTATGGAATGGTTAAAAGTGCATGAAAATGGCCAATTTACTCACTCTGAGTTCTCAAAAAGGGTTTCTTCACCCCGGGAAGTTAATTAAATACCATTGGGAGGCATTTAATGTTCGAGCAAAAACGGCTGATTTTCGACAAAAGAGATAACACCCCCCCATTACGTCATGCTTCAGAAATGTGGAAAATGGTCCGTTTTCAAATGTTTTATTTTTGAACGTCAGTTCACATTTGTAGGTGGATCATCAGTGTTAGAGCTAAAATTAGCATGTTTAAAGTGATTTTCATGCTTCCAGGGGCTCGGGAAGTGAATTAAATACTATTTGGAGGCATTTAATGTTCAATCAAAAACATCTGATTTTTGACAAAAGAGATAACACCCCCCCATTACGTCATGCTTCAGAAATGTGGAAAATGGTCCGTTTTCAAATGTTTTATTTTTGAACGTCAGTTCACATTTGTAGGTGGATCATCAGTGTTAGAGCTAAAATTAGCATGTTAAAGTGATTTTCATGCTTCCAGGGGCCCTAAACACAAGATTTATGGAATGGTTAAAAGTGCATGAAAATGGCCAATTTACTCACTCTGAGTTCTCAAAAAGTGTTTCTTCACCCCGGGAAGTTAATTAAATACCATTTGGAGGCATTTAATGTTCGAGCAGAAACGGCTGATTTTCGACAAAAGAGTTAACACCCCCCCATTAAGTCTTGCTTCAGAAATGTGGAAAATGGTCCGTTTTCAAATGTTTTATTTTTGAACATCAGTTCACATTTGTAGGTGGATCATCAGTGTTAGAGCTAAAATTAGCATGTTTAAAGTGATTTTCATGCTTCCAGGGGCTCGGGAAGTGAATTAAATACTATTTGGAGGCATTTAATGTTCAATCAAAAACAGCTGATTTTTGACAAAAGAGATAACACCCCCCCCATTACGTCATGCTTCAGAAATGTGGAAAATGGTCCGTTTTCAAATGTTTTATTTTTTAACGTCAGTTCACATTTGTAGGTGGATCATCAGTGTTAGAGCTAAAATTAGCATGTTTAAAGTGATTTTCATGCTTCCAGGGGCCCTAAACACAAGATTTATGGAATGGTTAAAAGTGCATGAAAATGGCCAATTTACTCACTCTGAGTTCTCAAAAAGGGTTTCTTCACCCCGGGAAGTTAATTAAATACCATTTGGAGGCATTTAATGTTCGAGCAAAAATGGCTGATTTTCGACAAAAGAGATAACACCCCCCCATTACGTCATGCTTCAGAAATGTGGAAAATGGTCCGTTTTCAAATGTTTTATTTTTGAACATCAGTTCACATTTGTAGGTGGATCATCAGTGTTAGAGCTAAAATTAGCATGTTTAAAGTGATTTTCATGCTTCCAGGGGCTCGGGAAGTGAATTAAATACTATTTGGAGGCATTTAATGTTCAATCAAAAACAGCTGATTTTTGACAAAAGAGATAACACCCCCCCATTACGTCATGCTTCAGAAATGTGGAAAATGGTCCGTTTTCAAATGTTTTATTTTCTAACGTCAGTTCACATTTGTAGGTGGATCATCAGTGTTAGAGCTAAAATTAGCATGTTTAAAGTGATTTTCATGCTTCCAGGGGCCCTAAACACAAGATTTATGGAATGGTTAAAAGTGCATGAAAATGGCCAATTTACTCACTCTGAGTTCTCAAAAAGGGTTTCTTCACCCCGGGAAGTTAATTAAATACCATTTGGAGGCATTTAATGTTCGAGCAAAAACGGCTGATTTTCGACAAAAGAGATAACACCCCCCCATTACGTCATGCTTCAGAAATGTGGAAAATGGTCCGTTTTCAAATGTTTTATTTTTGAACGTCAGTTCACATTTGTAGGTGGATCATCAGTGTTAGAGCTAAAATTAGCATGTTTAAAG
The DNA here is from genome assembly GCF_964263255.1 of Lissotriton vulgaris. Taxonomy (NCBI): domain Eukaryota; kingdom Metazoa; phylum Chordata; class Amphibia; order Caudata; family Salamandridae; genus Lissotriton; species Lissotriton vulgaris. The sequence goes on along the minus strand of NW_028248405.1, from coordinate 8,500 downwards.
TGATTTTCATGCTTCCAGGGGCTCGGGAAGTGAATTAAATACTATTTGGAGGCATTTAATGTTCAATCAAAAACATCTGATTTTTGACAAAAGAGATAACACCCCCCCATTACGTCATGCTTCAGAAATGTGGAAAATGGTCCGTTTTCAAATGTTTTATTTTTGAACGTCAGTTCACATTTGTAGGTGGATCATCAGTGTTAGAGCTAAAATTAGCATGTTTAAAGTGATTTTCATGCTTCCAGGGGCCCTAAACACAAGATTTATGGAATGGTTAAAAGTGCATGAAAATGGCCAATTTACTCACTCTGAGTTCTCAAAAAGTGTTTCTTCACCCCGGGAAGTTAATTAAATACCATTTGGAGGCATTTAATGTTCGAGCAGAAACGGCTGATTTTCGACAAAAGAGATAACACCCCCCCATTAAGTCATGCTTCAGAAATGTGGAAAATGGTCCGTTTTCAAATGTTTTATTTTGGAACGTCAGTTCACATTTGTAGGTGGATCATCAGTGTTAGAGCTAAAATTAGCATGTTTATAGTGATGTTCATGCTTCCAGGGGCTCGGGAAGTGAATAAAATACTATTTGGAGGCATTTAATGTTCAATCCAAAACAGCTGATTTTTGACAAAAGAGATAACACCCCCCCATTACGTCATGCTTCAGAAATGTGGAAAATGGTCCGTTTTAAAATGTTTTATTTTTGAACGTCAGTTCACATTTGTAGGTGGATCATCAGTGTTGGAGCTAAAATTAGCATGTTTAAAGTGATTTTCATGCTTCCAGGGGCCCTAAACACAAGATTTATGGAATGGTTAAAAGTGCATGAAAATGGCCAATTTACTCACTCTGAGTTCTCAAAAAGGGTTTCTTCACCCCGGGAAGTAAATTAAATACCATTTGGAGGCATTTAATGTTCGAGCAAAAACGGCTGATTTTCGACAAAAGAGATAACACCCCCCATTACGTCATGCTTCAGAAATGTGGAAAATGGTCCGTTTTCAAATGTTTTATTTTTGAACGTCAGTTCACATTTGTAGGTGGATCATCAGTGTTAGAGCTAAAATTAGCATGTTTAAAGTGATTTTCATGCTTCCAGGGGCTCGGGAAGTGAATTAAATACTATTTGGAGGCATTTAATGTTCAAGCAAAAACAGCTGATTTTTGACAAAAGAGATAACACCCCCCCCCATTACGTCATGCTTCAGAAATGTGGAAAATGGTCCGTTTTCAAATGTTTTATTTTTGAACGTCAGTTCACATTTGTAGGTGGATCATCAGTGTTAGAGCTAAAATTAGCATGTTTAAAGTGATTTTCATGCTTCCAGGGGCCCTAAACACAAGATTTATGGAATGGTTAAAAGTGCATGAAAATGGCCAATTTACTCACTCTGAGTTCTCAAAAAGGGTTTCTTCACCCCGGGAAGTTAATTAAATACCATTTGGAGGCATTTAATGTTCGAGCAAAAACGGCTGATTTTCGACAAAAGAGATAACACCCCCCATTACATCATGCTTCAGAAATGTGGAAAATGGTCCGTTTTCAAATGTTTTATTTTTGAACGTCAGTTCACATTTGTAGGTGGATCATCAGTGTTAGAGCTAAAATTAGCATGTTTAAAGTGATTTTCATGCTTCCAGGGGCTCGGGAAGTGAATTAAATACTATTTGGAGGCATTTAATGTTCAATCAAAAACAGCTGATTTTTGACAAAAGAGATAACACCCCCCCATTACGTCATGCTTCAGAAATGTGGAAAATGGTCCGTTTTCAAATGTTTTATTTTTGAACGTCAGTTCACATTTGTAGGTGGATCATCAGTGTTAGAGCTAAAATTAGCATGTTTAAAGTGATTTTCATGCTTCCAGGGGCCCTGAACACAAGATTTATGGAATGGTTAAAAGTGCATGAAAATGGCCAATTTACTCACTCTGAGTTCTCAAAAAGTGTTTCTTCACCCCGGGAAGTTAATTAAATACCATTTGGAGGCATTTAATGTTCGAGCAGAAACGGCTGATTTTCGACAAAAGAGATAACACCCCCCCATTAAGTCATGCTTCAGAAATGTGAAAAATGGTCCGTTTTCAAATTTTTTTTTTTAAAACGTCAGTTCACATTTGTAGGTGGATCATCAGTGTTAGAGCTAAAATTAGCATGTTTATAGTGATGTTCATGCTTCCAGGGGCTCGGGAAGTGAATTAAATACTATTTGGAGGCATTTAATGTTCAATCAAAAACAGCTGATTTTTGACAAAAGAGATAACACCCCCCCATTACGTCATGCTTCAGAAATGTGGAAAATGGTCCGTTTTAAAATGTTTTATTTTTGAATGTCAGTTCACATTTGTAGGTGGATCATCAGTGTTGGAGCTAAAATTAGCATGTTTAAAGTGATTTTCATGCTTCCAGGGGCCCTAAACACAAGATTTATGGAATGGTTAAAAGTGCATGAAAATGGCCAATTTACTCACTCTGAGTTCTCAAAAAGGGTTTCTTCACCCCGGGAAGTTAATTAAATACCATTTGGAGGCATTTAATGTTCGAGCAAAAACGGCTGATTTTCGACAAAAGAGATAACACCCCCCCATTACGTCATGCTTCAGAAATGTGGAAAATGGTCCGTTTTCAAATGTTTTATTTTTGAACGTCAGTTCACATTTGTAGGTGGATCATCAGTGTTAGAGCTAAAATTAGCATGTTTAAAGTGATTTTCATGCTTCCAGGGGCCCTAAACACAAGATTTATGGAATGGTTAAAAGTGCATGAAAATGGCCAATTTACTCACTCTGAGTTCTCAAAAAGGGTTTCGTCACCCCGGGAAGTTAATTAAATACCATTTGGAGGCATTTAATGTTCAAGCAAAAACGGCTGATTTTCGACAAAAGAGATAACACCCCCCCATTACGTCATGCTTCAGAAATGTGGAAAATGGTCCGTTTTCAAATGTTTTATTTTTGAACGTCAGTTCACATTTGTAGGTGGATCATCAGTGTTAGAGCTAAAATTAGCATGTTTAAAGTGATTTTCATGCTTCCAGGGGCCCTAAACACAAGATTTATGGAATGGTTAAAAGTGCATGAAAATGGCCAATTTACTCACTCTGAGTTCTCAAAAAGGGTTTCTTCACCCCGGGAAGTTAATTAAATACCATTGGGAGGCATTTAATGTTCGAGCAAAAACGGCTGATTTTCGACAAAAGAGATAACACCCCCCCATTACGTCATGCTTCAGAAATGTGGAAAATGGTCCGTTTTCAAATGTTTTATTTTTGAACGTCAGTTCACATTTGTAGGTGGATCATCAGTGTTAGAGCTAAAATTAGCATGTTTAAAGTGATTTTCATGCTTCCAGGGGCTCGGGAAGTGAATTAAATACTATTTGGAGGCATTTAATGTTCAAGCAAAAACAGCTGATTTTTGACAAAAGAGATAACACCCCCCCATTACGTCATGCTTCAGAAATGTGGAAAATGGTCCGTTTTCAAATGTTTTATTTTTGAACGTCAGTTCACATTTGTAGGTGGATCATCAGTGTTAGAGCTAAAATTAGCATGTTTAAAGTGATTTTCATGCTTCCAGGGGCCCTAAACACAAGATTTATGGAATGGTTAAAAGTGCATGAAAATGGCCAATTTACTCACTCTGAGTTCTCAAAAAGGGTTTCTTCACCCCGGGAAGTTAATTAAATACCATTTGGAGGCATTTAATGTTCGAGCAAAAAAAGCTGATTTTCGACAAAAGAGATAACACCCCCCCATTGCATCATGCTTCAGAAATGTGGAAAATGGTCCGTTTTCAAATGTTTTATTTTTGAACGTCAGTTCACATTTGTAGGTGGATCATCAGTGTTAGAGCTAAAATTAGCATGTTTAAAGTGATTTTCTTGCTTCCAGGGGCTCGGGAAGTGAATTAAATACTATTTGGAGGCATTTAATGTTCAATCAAAAACAGCTGATTTTTGACAAAAGAGATAACACCCCCCCATTACGTCATGCTTCAGAAATGTGGAAAATGGTCCGTTTTCAAATGTTTTATTTTTGAACGTCAGTTCACATTTGTAGGTGGATCATCAGTGTTAGAGCTAAAATTAGCATGTTTAAAGTGATTTTCATGCTTCCAGGGGCCCTAAACACAAGATTTATGGAATGGTTAAAAGTGCATGAAAATGGCCAATTTACTCACTCTGAGTTGTCAAAAAGGGTTTCTTCACCACGGGAAGTTAATTAAATACCATTTGGAGGCATTTAATGTTCGAGCAAAAACGGCTGATTTTCGACAAAAGAGATAACACCCCCCCATTACGTCATGCTTCAGAAATGTGGAAAATGGTCCGTTTTCAAATGTTTTATTTTTGAACATCAGTTCACATTTGTAGGTGGATCATCAGTGTTAGAGCTAAAATTAGCATGTTTAAAGTGATTTTCATGCTTCCAGGGGCTCGGGAAGTGAATTAAATACTATTTGGAGGCATTTAATGTTCAATCAAAAACAGCTGATTTTTGACAAAAGAGATAACACCCCCCATTACGTCATGCTTCAGAAATGTGGAAAATGGTCCGTTTTCAAATGTTTTATTTTTTAACGTCAGTTCACATTTGTAGGTGGATCATCAGTGTTAGAGCTAAAATTAGCATGTTTAAAGTGATTTTCATGCTTCCAGGGGCCCTAAACACAAGATTTATGGAATGGTTAAAAGTGCATGAAAATGGCCAATTTACTCACTCTGAGTTCTCAAAAAGGGTTTCTTCACCCCGGGAAGTTAATTAAATACCATTTGGAGGCATTTAATGTTCGAGCAAAAACGGCTGATTTTCGACAAAAGAGATAACACCCCCCCATTACGTCATGCTTCAGAAATGTGGGAAATGGTCCGTTTTCGAATGTTTTATTTTTGAACGTCAGTTCACATTTGTAGGTGGATCATCAGTGTTAGAGCTAAAATTAGCATGTTTAAAGTGATTTTCATGCTTCCAGGGGCTCGGGAAGTGAATTAAATACTATTTGGAGGCATTTAATGTTCAATCAAAAACATCTGATTTTTGACAAAAGAGATAACACCCCCCCATTACGTCATGCTTCAGAAATGTGGAAAATGGTCAGTTTTCAAATGTTTTATTTTTGAACGTCAGTTCACATTTGTAGGTGGATCATCAGTGTTAGAGCTAAAATTAGCATGTTTAAAGTGATTTTCATGCTTCCAGGGGCCCTAAACACAAGATTTATGGAATGGTTAAAAGTGCATGAAAATGGCCAATTTACTCACTCTGAGTTCTCAAAAAGTGTTTCTTCAGCCCGGGAAGTTAATTAAATACCATTTGGAGGCATTTAATGTTCGAGCAGAAACGGCTGATTTTCGACAAAAGAGATAACACCCCCCCATTAAGTCTTGCTTCAGAAATGTGGAAAATGGTCCGTTTTCAAATGTTTTATTTTTGAACATCAGTTCACATTTGTAGGTGGATCATCAGTGTTAGAGCTAAAATTAGCATGTTTAAAGTGATTTTCATGCTTCCAGGGGCTCGGGAAGTGAATTAAATACTATTTGGAGGCATTTAATGTTCAATCAAAAACAGCTGATTTTTGACAAAAGAGATAACACCCCCCCATTACGTCATGCTTCAGAAATGTGGAAAATGGTCCGTTTTCAAATGTTTTATTTTTGAAAGTCAGTTCACATTTGTAGGTGGATCATCAGTGTTAGAGCTAAAATTAGCATGTTTAAAGTGATTTTCATGCTTCCAGGGGCCCTAAACACAAGATTTATGGAATGGTTAAAAGTGCATGAAAATGGCCAATTTACTCACTCTGAGTTCTCAAAAAGGGTTTCTTCACCCCGGGAAGTTAATTAAATACCATTTGGAGGCATTTAATGTTCGAGCAAAAACTGCTGATTTTCGACAAAAGAGATAACACCCCCCCATTATGTCATGCTTCAGAAATGTGTGAAAATGGTCCGTTTTCAAATGTTTTATTTTTGAACGTCAGTTCACATTTGTAGGTGGATCATCAGTGTTAGAGCTAAAATTAGCATGTTTAAAGTGATTTTCATGCTTCCAGGGGCCCTAAACACAAGATTTATGGAATGGTTAAAAGTGCATGAAAATGGCCAATTTACTCACTCTGAGTTCTCAAAAAGGGTTTCTTCACCCCGGGAAGTTAATTAAATACCATTTGGAGGCATTTAATGTTCGAGCAAAAACGGCTGATTTTCGACAAAAGAGATAACACCCCCCCATTACGTCATGCTTCAGAAATGTGGAAAATGGTCCGTTTTCAAATGTTTTATTTTTGAACATCAGTTCACATTTGTAGGTGGATCATCAGTGTTAGAGCTAAAATTAGCATGTTTAAAGTGATTTTCATGCTTCCAGGGGCTCGGGAAGTGAATTAAATACTATTTGGAGGCATTTAATGTTCAATCAAAAACAGCTGATTTTTGACAAAAGAGATAACACCACCCCATTACGTCATGCTTCAGAAATGTGGAAAATGGTCCGTTTTCAAATGTTTCATTTTTTAACGTCAGTTCACATTTGTAGGTGGATCATCAGTGTTAGAGCTAAAATTAGCATGTTTAAAGTGATTTTCATGCTTCCAGGGGCCCTAAACACAAGATTTATGGAATGGTTAAAAGTGCATGAAAATGGCCAATTTACTCACTCTGAGTTCTCAAAAAGGGTTTCTTCACCCCGGGAAGTTAATTAAATACCATTTGGAGGCATTTAATGTTCGAGCAAAAACGGCTGATTTTCGACAAAAGAGATAATACCCCCCCATTACGTCATGCTTCAGAAATGTGGAAAATGGTCCGTTTTCAAATGTTTTATTTTTGAACGTCAGTTCACATTTGTAGGTGGATCATCAGTGTTAGAGCTAAAATTAGCATGTTTAAAGTGATTTTCATGCTTCCAGGGGCTCGGGAAGTGAATTAAATACTATTTGGAGGCATTTAATGTTCAATCAAAAACAGCTGATTTTTGACAAAAGAGATAACACCCCCCCATTACGTCATGCTTCAGAAATGTGGAAAATGGTCCGTTTTCAAATGTTTTATTTTCTAACGTCAGTTCACATTTGTAGGTGGATCATCAGTGTTAGAGCTAAAATTAGCATGTTTAAAGTGATTTTCATGCTTCCAGGGGCCCTAAACACAAGATTTATGGAATGGTTAAAAGTGCATGAAAATGGCCAATTTACTCACTCTGAGTTCTCAAAAAGGGTTTCTTCACCCCGGGAAGTTAATTAAATACCATTTGGAGGCATTTAATGTTCGAGCAAAAACGGCTGATTTTCGACAAAAGAGATAACACCCCCCCATTACGTCATGCTTCAGAAATGTGGAAAATGGTCCGTTTTCAAATGTTTTATTTTTGAACGTCAGTTCACATTTGTAGGTGGATCATCAGTGTTAGAGCTAAAATTAGCATGTTTAAAGTGATTTTCATGCTTCCAGGGGCTCGGGAAGTGAATTAAATACTATTTGGAGGCATTTAATGTTCAATCAAAAACATCTGATTTTTGACAAAAGAGATAACACCCCCCCATTACGTCATGCTTCAGAAATGTGGAAAATGGTCCGTTTTCAAATGTTTTATTATTGAATGTCAGTTCACATTTGTAGGTGGATCATCAGTGTTAGAGCTAAAATTAGCATGTTTAAAGTGATTTTCATGCTTCCAGGGGCCCTAAACACAAGATTTATGGAATGGTTAAAAGTGCATGAAAATGGCCAATTTACTCACTCTGAGTTCTCAAAAAGTGTTTCTTCACCCCGGGAAGTTAATTAAATACCATTTGGAGGCATTTAATGTTCGAGCAGAAACGGCTGATTTTCGACAAAAGAGATAACACCCCCCCATTAAGTCATGCTTCAGAAATGTGGAAAATGGTCCGTTTTCAAATGTTTTATTTTGGAACGTCAGTTCACATTTGTAGGTGGATCATCAGTGTTAGAGCTAAAATTAGCATGTTTATAGTGATGTTCATGCTTCCAGGGGCTCGGGAAGTGAATTAAATACTATTTGGAGGCATTTAATGTTCAATCCAAAACAGCTGATTTTTGACAAAAGAGATAACACCCCCCCATTACGTCATGCTTCAGAAATGTGGAAAATGGTCCGTTTTAAAATGTTTTATTTTTGAACGTCAGTTCACATTTGTAGGTGGATCATCAGTGTTGGAGCTAAAATTAGCATGTTTAAAGTGATTTTCATGCTTCCAGGGGCCCTAAACACAAGATTTATGGAATGGTTAAAAGTGCATGAAAATGGCCAATTTAATCACTCTGAGTTCTCAAAAAGGGTTTCTTCACCCCGGGAAGTAAATTAAATACCATTTGGAGGCATTTAATGTTCGAGCAAAAACGGCTGATTTTCGACAAAAGAGATAACACCCCCCATTACGTCATGCTTCAGAAATGTGGAAAATGGTCCGTTTTCAAATGTTTTATTTTTGAACGTCAGTTCACATTTGTAGGTGGATCATCAGTGTTAGAGCTAAAA